>NW_007248545.1:271274-304689 GCF_000164805.1 Carlito syrichta | reverse complement strand
TTTCAGGGGAAATGGTTCCAGTTTTTGTCCATTTAGGAGTATGCTAGCTGTGGGTTTCTCGTAGATGGCTTTTACTATTTTGAGGCATATTCCCCGTATGCCTAGCTGTTCAAGGGTTTTTATCAAGAAGGGGTGCTGGATTTTATCAAAAGCTTTTTTCTGCATCTAATTATATAATCATGTGGTTTTTGTTTTGACATCTGTTGATGTATTTAATTACATTTATGGTTTTATGAATGTTGAACCAGTCTTGCATCCCAGGGATGAAGCCCACTTGGTCATGATGGATGATTTTTGAGATGTGTTGTTGAATCCGGTTTGCTAGGATCTTGTTGGCATTTAGTTTTAAGTGCCAATGGACCCAGTGTTCAGTCAGTCACCGGAGGCCTCCCCCATGCCCCAGATTTCCTTCCTTTTCCTCTCAGACCATTTCTCTCCATAGGGTGGGGGATGGCCCTGACACCTCTCACAACCCCCAAGTCTATAGATTTTCTAGCTCATTCATGTCCCCAAAAATGAGATCCTCCTTCAACCAGCATATCAAGATCAAACTCACCAGGGATTCTGATTGGTCCTGTTTGGGGTACATGCCCAGCTCTGAACCAATCACAGTGATCAGAAGATACAGTTCCCATTGGCCATGCCGGAGTCACATGCATCCTTGAAAAGGATGAGGTCCCTCTGAGTCACGAGAGTTCCCAAAGAACAGTGGCTGAGCAAGCAAGCTTCAGTCGTCCTTTTGAGTAAATTGTCCTTGAACTTTGAGTGACGCACTCAACCAAGAAACCTCACAATTCTTTCATTGTCATTCCTCGGTAGCTACTCACTCCCAAGGCTACACCTTTGATAGGAAATGCCTCCCAGCACCTTACCTTTCCTACCTTCTGTCCTCCCTGCATCCCCTGCACCCTCGTTCTTGACTCCGTCGAGTCTCCAGATCCCCTCAGACTTCTCTAAACTCCCAACTCGTCAGCCTTTGTCTTCTTTCCATCGCACACCCCATGTGCAAACATCCCAGCCACCCTTTCAGCACTTCACCTTGTTCACCACCCTGGGTCAGTCCAAATGGGACTTTCTCTCTTCCCGCTAGTGGAATCACTAGCCCTGCCAGGAAAATCGTGTCATTATGCCAGTAAACCAGTTTCTGGTAAAAAGCAGTTAGTTATTTATCATGATGCATCTCAAAATTTGACATGCATGTGATTCACCTTTAGGGAGCCAACTTAAAATGCAGATTTAACTACTGTTATGGCTTGAAAGGTTTTTAATTACTTAGGGGGGGAAATGCAGATCTGGATTTGTTGGATCTGGAATGAGCCGTGCAGTTCTAACCAGCTCCAGGTGAAGTCGAAGCTACTCGTCCTCAGAGCACACTTTGAACGACCATTTCTTTACTTCAGTTTTCCTCAGACATTCTTCAAGGTGAGAATCACCTGGGGCACTTGTTATATACAAAGATATCAGGTCTCTTTCATGGAATTTCTGACAGTAGATATGAGTCAGAAACCAAAGGCTCCTTAATTTTTAAACAAATTCGAGGGACTCATCTCCTGGGATAATTGGAAAATACTGCTTTCTCACACCATTTGGTTTAAGTATTTCATCTTGGATTCCAGGCTTTCTCTATCTTCCACAAGTCCCACCCTTTTCTCCTCCCACTATCCCTCAGCAGGTGAGCTGGTTCCTACCTACCAGAGAAAACTAAGGTGGGTTGGCATGAAGACTTTTCTGCCAGTAAACTTTACTTGTATCCCCTCTTGTCTTGGCTTTTTTCCCTCCCACCTTGGAGAGAAGAGATGCTTCCTCTACCCTAGCTGGTGCTGACTCCCCTCCTCAACACCCATGTTCTCTCAGCTCCCCTCCAATTCTGTCTTCAACTTCTCCCATTCTTCTTGGCTCTTCTCTGCCTGTGAAAACTCTTCTTGTCCTGAAACCCTGTCCACCTATCCAGACCATGTCTTCCCCTTCCCTTCACCACCAGGTTTTGTTTTGTTTTGTTTTTTTAGTTGCATCTCTCTATAGTCTATCATACTATAATTTAAGAAGAGGTATTTTTATGTCAGTAAGCTTTTTTTTTTTTTTTTTTTTTTAAAGAAATGAGGTCTTGCTATGTTGCCCAGGCTGGACTTGAACTGGAGCTCAAGTGATCCTCCTGCCTCAGTCTTCCAAGTACTTGGGACTACTAGGTATGCAACAGGGACAAATAAATGAAGTAAGCTTATTTTTAAAACATCTCCTAACAGTCTTTTTGCTTCGAAATAATTATAGATTTACAGATGAATTGCAAAAAGAGTGTGGAGAGTTCCTTTAGCTAGTTTCCCCTAATGCTAGCGTCTTATGGAGCCATGGGACATTTGTCAAAGCTAAGAAGTTAACGTTGATAGAATGCTATGAACTGAACTACAGACCATCACTCGTTTTTCCTCTCATGTCCAAAAAAACGTATGTTTTTAAATTGTACAATGCCTTTATTCATCATTGTTTTGAAAATGGGAAAGTACAAATAGAAAAAAATCAGTCACCAAAAACCACCATCCAGACAGAACTACACGTAGCATTTTGTCCTTCTCTTGCAGTGCAAAAATTTACATAATTTACACTTATAAATTTATATCATTATACTGGGGGTATACTGTTACCTATGTATTGTTCTAGTTCGCTATAATCAGAAGTGTCTGGATGCTGATGGTAACCACTTTGAGTGCCTCTTGTAATTGCAGAACTCTTGTAATTGCAAAAGTCAAACGTGACTTATATTCATCTTGTGTCATCAGTATCAATTGAGCCTTACAATTTGAATACAATTTTTCCTTTCTTAAAACATTTTTTGACACCGTGTGTGTGTTATTTTTTTACAAAAATATGCTCACCTTGTCCTGCAATCTGCTTTTCTTACTAAATGCTGTACTTTAAATGCCCTTCCATGTTAGCAATTATAGCTCCAGATCATAATTTTTATTTTATTGAAATGTTTATCTTAACTTTCGATAGGTAACATTCACATGGTTCAACATGCAAATCATTGCAAGGGGTATTTAGCAAAAATTTCCCTCCCGTTTCCTACTCACCCAGTTCTTTCTTTTCCCACACTATTGTGTAGATGAAATGTGTTAAAGTCTGACAGCAAATTCTGGGATGAATAAGCCATTATTTTGCTCAGTCAATCCTCTATTACTAAATATGGAGATTGTCTCCCCTGGTTTACGTTATAAATGACACTTTAATTCAACTGCCCCTTTGTCACAGTTATTTCCTGAGGATGAATTCCCAGTGGAGCACCCAGATAAAAGAGCTACACTTTGAGAGAAGGGGTCTTTTGATTTCAAATTGCTTTCTACAAAGAGTAATCACAAATTTCTTACACTCAGACCATGCTAGCTATCAGACTATACCAACCAGATAAGCCATTAAATGCCCCTTTAATCTGCATTTATTTAATTTGTTTTTTGTGAGCAGAGCAGTTGGGTTATGTTTATTCCATATCTATGAACAGACAAATTTTTTGAAAGATGGTTTCAAGTGGTTGTCTCCACTTCTTACTCCAACCTGATTCTCCAACGCCTAAGAGTCTGGGATCCATTCTGCACCCCCGCCAAGATGCTCTAGCAAAATCTGCCACATAAGCATCCAACCAAATGTGCCCTTCCCAGTCTCATCCTGTTTACTTTCCCTGTCATGAACATTATAGACCCGGCCACACCTGTCCCTGAATGTTACAGACTGAGCCATCCTTTTAAAAATAGTATGGTTGTTAGATTGTGTTTTTTAAATTGTTAAATTCAGTTTTGTTTACAGAATTCACAATTTCGTGTACCGACTTTGAGTTTTGACAAACATATACAATCATGGAAGCACCACCACCATTAATATCAAATATTTCCATCCCCCCAAATTCTTTTGTGCCTCCTTGCTCTCAATTCCTCCCTTCTCCTTGTCCCTGGCAACCACTAATCTACTTGTTATCACTGTAATTTTCCCTTTTCGAAAATTTTTTATGAATAGAATCATATGGTATGTGGACCTTTGTTTCTGAATTCTTCCACTTAGCATAATGTTTTGGGGATTCATCAATATTGTTGCATGCTTATTCTTTTTTATTGCATTGTATGGATATACCAGTTTAGTTATCTGTTACCAAGTTGATGAACTTTGGGATTGTTTCTAGTTTTTGCTTATTTTGAATAAAGCTGTTAAGAACATCCAAGTACAATTCTTTCTGTGAATATAAGCTTTTATTCCTCTTGAGTAAATTCCTAAGACTTGGATTGCTGGATCACTGTGTAGGTGTATGTTTCACTTTATAAGAAGCCCCATTTTGTTTTCCAAAGTGGCCACACCCTTTTATATTTCCACCAACAGCATATTAGAATTCCAGCCATTCCACATCTTCACCAGCACTTGGCATTGTCCATTTTTATCATTTTAGCCATACTAAGAGATGTAAGGTGATATCTTATTGTGGTTTGAATGTGCATTTCTCTCATGGCAAAAATGTTGAGCATCTTTTCCATGTGCTTATTTGCTGCTCCTATATCTTCTTTGGTTAAATTTTTTAATTTAAAAAAATAGGGTAGCAAAGTCCCATAGTTTAAAAAAATTCAGAAAGAAAAAATAAATCTCCTTCTTGTCCCTTATAACCCTGTGGGGGTGAGAGCCAAGGAAACAGGCACAGGTAACTTTCTCCAGGCCACATAGCTAGAAAGTTGTGGAACTGTGATTTAAACCTAGGCAGTCTGGCTCCAAGGCCACACCCTTACCCATATTTACATAAACAATAGTACACCATGTTCCAGCCTGCTACTGACTTTTTACACTTCAGATATCATTGTTCCACATCAGTTCTTATTGATCTACCTTCTTTGTTTTGACAACCTTGTATATACCACTGAAATGACATGCCATAATTTACGTGGCAAGTCCACTACTGATGAACATTTAAGTAGTTTCCAACCCTTTGCTACAATAAATAATGCTGCAGTGAATATTCTTGTACAAACTTGTTTGTATATGTATATAAGCATATCTGTCCAATAGATTTCTGGGAGGGGAATTACTGGACCACAGGATGCCTGTCTTTATTATTTTAGAATGCCTATTTTCCCTTGTCCTCTCTAACACAGTGTTAAACTTTTTCATTCTTGCTAGGTTTTGGAGTATGTTTTTTAAATAGCCCAAAGCAATTGAAAACTTATGTCTACCCCAAGACCTACACATGAATATTTATGACAGCTTTATTCATAACTGCCAGAAACATGGAAGCAACCAGGATGTCCTTCGGTAAGTGAATGGATAAATAAACTGGTACATCCAGACAATAGAATATTATTCAGCAGTAAAAAGAAATGAGCTATCAAACCATGAAAAGACATAAAGGAAACTTAGACACCAATCCAAGTGAAAGAAACCACTCTGAAAAGGCTATATACTATATAATTGCAACTACATCACATTCTGTAAAAGGCAAAATTATAGAAATGGTAAAAAAAAAAAAAAAAACAGTGGCTGCCAGAGGTTGAGGAGGAGGAAGGAATGAATACAAGGAGCACAAAGGATTTTTAAGGCAGTGAAAATACTCTGTATGATAATGAAAGAATGGATACATATCATTATTGTACATTTGACCAAACCCATAGAATGTACAACACCAAGAGTGGACCCAAATGTAAATGTAAACATGGACTCTGAGTAATAATGATGAGTCAAGGTAGGTTCATCAATTGTACCCAATGTACAACTTTAGTGGAGTGTTGATAGTGGGGGCTATGTGTGTGCAGGGTCTGGGAAGATGGAAAATCTTTGTACCTTCCTCTCACTTTTGATGTAAACCTAAAACTGCTATTAAAAAAACAAAGACAGCCGGGCTCGGTGGCTCAGCCTGTAATCCTGCAGTTTGGGAGGCTGAGATGAGTGGATTGCCTGAGCCCGCGGGTTCGAGACCCGCCTGGGCAACTTGGCGAGACTTCATCTCTACAGTAAATCAAAAATTAGCTGGGTGTGGTAGCATGCACCTGTAGTTCCAGCTACTTGGAAGGCTGAGGCGGAAGGATCACCGGAGCCCAGCAGGTCGAGGCTGCGGTGGCCGGGAGCGGCCACTGCACTCCAGTCTGGGCGACAGAGTGAGACTCCAACTCAAAAAAAAAAAGACTAAAAAAATCAGTGCCTCTTCATAGTTTTATTGTGCATTTCTTCTATTCTGAATAAGCCTGAGTATTTTTTCATGGGTTTAAAATTCAATTGCACTTCTTTTCCAGTGAATTAAATTCTCCTTAGGATGCCAGGTGGTAGTACATCCAGTCCCAGCTTTGTTCTTCCTTCTCTGTTTTTGTTTTTGTTTTTTCCTTTTCCATCTTCTTTGCTGCTGACTTCCTTCTCTTCCACTTTTCCTTCCCAAGTGGCAATTCTCCACGCTTTTCTCTTTAGACCTCTCCTCACTCTACCACACACTTGTCTCTTCTCACAGCTGCCATTACCCTCTCTTTATGTACCACTCTAATTTGGCATCTTTACAGAACTCTTGCAGAGCTACAGATCCATATTTTTAATCGGCTTCTAGACATTTCTACCTCAACACTTTCAAACACCTTGAAAGCCTCTATGTCCAGAACTGGACTTGGTTTCTTTCCCTCCAACTCTGTTTATCTTCCCAAAATGTGAATTGGTGGCATCTTCATCTACCAAGTTCATCAGGCAAAACACCGGGAAGTCAATCCTCACCTTCAGTCCAATCAGTAAACAAGGCCTAAAATACTAGGCAACCTTCAAAAGGGAATTGGTCCAATGGACAAGAGCCATAATTTAGACACCTAAATTTTAGGGCAAAAATCTAAAAGAGTCCATCAATGGCTCCTCCCCACCTCCCTGTGGATCAAAAACTACTCATTGAACAAATACTTTTAGAGTACTTTTAAAAAAGTAACAGTCAGTTGGCTGGGCACCGTGGCTCACACTTGTAATCCCAGCACTTTGGTAGGCTGAAGCAGAAAGATGGCTTGAGCCCAAGAGGTCAAGAACAACCTGGGCAACATAGAAAGAGTTTATATCTACAAAAAAGAAAAGAAAAGAAAAAAGTCACTGTCCCAAGAATAATTATTTACTTAAACCTCTTAAGAGCCCTATGAGGTAAGTTTTTTGTTTGTTTAATTTTAGGCTGAGGGGGTACAAGTGTATGTTTGTTACATTGGCATGTTACACACTGGTGGGGATTGGGCTTCTGGTGTCCCCATTCCCCAGAGAACTAACAGTATACCTGATAGGTAGTTTTTAAGCCCTTGGTCCCCTCCCCACCTTCTTCCTTTTGCTGTCTCCCAGTGGCTCTTTCAAACCTTTTTTTAGTCTTTAATCCTCTCTACTTGGTCCCCAGGTTAGCTCTTTATAGTAAATCTACCTTTTCAGTGACATCTGGGTAACTCGTTTTATCTTAGGATATTTCACTGCCATTAGGTATGACTAGCTAGTACTGAGATGCTCCACCTTTTCACATGGCTGACGGCAGCTTTGGGTTTCATCTATAGATGTAGCATGCTGGGTGAAACGCAGCTCTCCTGTGCTGCAACCCAGTCCCAGAGAAGTCTGGGAAGGCACTGGCCTAGGAAGGGGTCTTTTGCAGGCTGTTGGCTGGCACACACCAGAAGTTCTAAGAGGCAGCTAAAGGTATACCTCCAAAATGGAGCCAAAGTTTTGCTCCTCTCATCTCCTCGAATGCACTTCAAACAATACCGGCAAGACTAGAGAATCATCATCATTAATGTTTCTTAGACTCTTACTATGGGCCAAACGCTAGGCTAATGTGCTACACACATAATCTCCTTTAATCCTCACCATGGCCCTACGAAGTAGGTATTAATCTTGACCCCATTTACAAAAAAGGAATCTGAGGTTCTGAAAACTTTTAAATAACTTTCTTGAGTCTCCCAGGCTGACTGCTAAGTCCACAGGCCTTCTATCTGGGTTGGACATCATGGAAGGAAGAAAAAGTCCACTGGCTTAAACACTTGACTACATGCGAACAGAGTGGCTCATTAATGCAAAACTCTAGCCTAGGAGATATCCACCACACTGTTTTCGTTTGGCCATCTGAGACATAGCACAACATCAGAGGGTCTTCCAGTTCCCAGCCCCAGCTCACTCCTTGCCCCATGGCCCCCTGTCAGGCAATTCTCATTGCAGGTCCACCTCAGAGCAACCAACCAGGTTAGGAGATCTCCGTTCTCTCCACCCCACAACTTACCTTGTTCCCTGGGTCTACAGTGAAGCCCCATTCACTGATGTTCCAACATTCTTTCTGCCCACCTGGTCACCATCTCAGGCCTGGTTCCCTAAGCTGTCCATAAATTCTTCCAATGAATATTTACTAAATAATCTGTGATAGGCGCTGAGGAGGAGATGAAAACTGCCTGGCATTGTGCCTCACATATACTTGGCTCTCCATAAATGTTTTTTGAATGAATGAATGGGCACTGCTCATGCTTTGTAGACTACATTCTGCAGGGAAAGATAGAGTTACAATTCCAGGTGATGAGCTTTATGACAAGCAGAAACAAGAATTTCTAAGAGCATGGGATAGGGTGTACTTGGGAAAACTTCCGGGGACACTTGCTAGAGGCCTGAGGCATGACTTAGTTATCCAAGTGAAGGAGGATGAAGCAAAGGCAGAACAAGTTTCATCTAAAGAGGAAAAATTGTGCCCCACAGAGTGAAAATATGGAAGGGTGCCTTTACAAGCAGTCCAAAAACATTTGGGAATTTTGGCAAGATACACTGAGCTTAAACCAGATTGAGGAGAGGGATTGCCAAGTTGAGACCTATTCCAGGCAATAGAAAAGCCCATAGAAAGAGGAGATAGAGGAAACCCAAATATCCTTATGATCCCTGCTAGTTCCAAGGAGACAGTAGGAGACCATGGGAGCAGTTGGTGAGGAAGCAAAGCTTAAGCCTGCTAAAGTGTCCATCTCTCCAAACCAAGTGTTGTGCTCGGTTAAACAGGGTCACTCCCAAACATGGCCCCCAATAAGGCTGGCTGGACTTGTTTAAGGTGTCATTACCTCAGTTAAATCTGACTGCTGCTGGGTGTGGTGCCTCACACCTGTAATCCCAGCACATTGAGATAAGAGGATTGCTTGAGCCCAAGAGTTCAAGACCAACCTGGGCAACATAACCTGGCCTTATCTCTGCAATAAATCCAAAACTTAGCCAGGCATGGTGGCATGCACCTGTAGTCTCAGCTACTCAGGAGACTGAGGCAGAAGAATCACCTAAGTCCAGGAGGTCAGGGTTGCAGTGAACTGTGATCATACCACTGCCCTCCAGCCTGGGTGACAGAGTGAGTCCCTGACTCAAAAAAAAAAAAAAAATGATTGCTACAACAAATATGAAGATAAAAAGAAGACATTTGGCACAAAGGAGAAATACCCAACCACATCTGCCCTGGGCTGAAAAGTCCTCCCTAGTTCCATAGATTGTTGACTCTTTAATAGGGCAAAGAAAAGGTACAGCAAATAGAAACTTTTCCCTTCTCTCTTTGTCTAGGCCAAAAATATTTAGACCGACTGTTTAACCCATCTTAACGCCCAGTGTTGAATAAATAAAGACCTCTTTCTGTAAAAATGAGCAAATAGAAAACAATGACTGGACCTACACAAGGATCTACCAGATCAAAAGGATACTGATATGAGGAATTAGAGCAAGTGTCCCTGGATAAATCACCTTTTTGCCCAGAGCATAAAATTCAAGGGAACAATATTGCTAATCTGTAACCTTTGCAAAACTAGAGGCTATTTAATTTCTAAAACAATTCTTTTTTTTTTTTTGAGTTGGAGTCTCACTCTGTCGCCCAGACTGGAGTGCAGTGGCCGCTCCTGGCCACCACAGCCTCGATCTGCTAGGCTCCGGTGATTCTTCCACCTCAGCCTTCCAAGTAGCCGGAATTACAGGCATACACTACCATGCCCAGCTGATTTTTTGATTTATTGTAGAGATGAGGTCTCACTGCCCAGGCGGGTCTCAAACCCGTGGGCTCAGGCAATCCACTCACCTCAGCCTCCCAAAGGCGCAGGATTACAGGCTGAGCCACTGAGCCTGGCTCTAAAACAATTCTTAATATGCACATAATCTTAGAACACAAAAAGTATTCTGGAGAGGAAAAATGTATCTATTGAGTCTAAAAGGCAACAGAAGCAATTAACAGAAGATTGGAAGTGCCTAAAATTAAATGAGTGAATCTGAAGAATAGATTTAAAAATTCTTCTTAACAGGACATGGTGGCTCACACCTGTAATCCCCAGTGCTTTGAAAGGCCAAGGCAGGAGGGTTACTTTAGGTCAGGAGTTCAAGACCAGCCTGGGCAACATAGCAAAACTCCATCTCTATTTAAAAAAAATTTTTTTTTTTAATTAGCTAGATGTGTTGGTATGCTTCCACAGTCCCCACTACTTAGGAGGCTGAAGTGGGAGGATTGCTTGAGCCCAGGAGTTCAGTGAACTATGATCACACCATTGCATTCTAGCATGGGTAGATACTGTCTCTAAAAAAAAAAAAATCTAAGACTCAGAAAGGATGAGAAAAAAAAGATAAGCAGATTGAAGAGGAGATTTAAGAGATAGATGTGCAGCCGGGCTTGGTGGCTCAGCCTGTAATCCCGCGCCTTTGGGAGGCTGAGGTGAGTGGATTGCCTGAGTCTGCGGGTTCGAGACCCGCCTGGGCGGTGAGACCTCATCTCTGCAATAAATCAAAAAAATCAGCTGGGCCTGGTAGGGCATGCCTGTAATTCCAGCTACTTGGAAGGCTGAGGCGGAAGGCTCGCCGGAGCCCAGCAGGTCGAGGCTGCGGTGGCTGGGAGCGGCCATTGCACTCCAGTCTGGGTGACAGAGTGAGACTCCAACTCACAAAAAAAAAAGAGATAGATGTGCATATAATTGTTTCCCCAAAAGAACAGAGCAGGAGCAATGGAGATTTATCATAAAAAATTGGCTCATGTGATTATGGAGGCTGAGAAGTTTCATGATCTGCTGTCTGCACACTGGAGACTCAGGAAAGCTGGAGGATGTAGTTTCAGTTCAAGTCCCAGGAGAACCGATGGTATAAGTTCCAGTCAAGGTTTGAAGGCCTGCGAACCAGGAGCACCAACCGGGTAAGTCCCAGTCCGAGGGCAGAGAAGATCAATGTTCCAGCTCAAACAGTCAAGTAGAGAAGAATTTCCTCTAAAAGAGAATTTTTTCCTTCCTGCACCTTTTTGTTCTATTCAGGCCCTTATGAATTAGGTGATGCCCACCCATTTTGGGTGGGGGCTGGGGGAAATCTGCTTTACTGAGTTCACCAATTCAAATGCTAATCTCATTGGGAAACATCCTCACAGACACATCTAGAAATAATGTTTAGCCAAATATCTGGGCACCCTGTGGTCCAGTCAAGGTTGCACATAAAATTAACCATCATACACACTCCATCATTTTCACAATATTCTATTGGTTACACACATTGGCCCTATTCATTGTGGGAAAGGACTACACCAAAAGTATAAATACCAGAAGGAAAGAATCAATCAGAATCATCTTGAAGGCTGACTAGCCCAAACCCAAACTTCGTCTTTAACCCTACCCCCAATGCTACACCTAACCCCAGAAACCTCAGTCTAAGTGGGAAATGAAATGGATGTGTGTTGTATGTGTGTATGAATGTGGATGTGTATATGGGGTGAGGTGTGCTGGGACTGGACCTGGAAAAGGAGTGGAGGTCAAATGATGGGCAACTTTGAATGTCAGACTGAGGTATTTGGTCTTGATTCTCCAGACAGTTGTTGTCATTGAAGGTTTTCGAGCAATATGACAATATTAGTTACAAACCCACACTCTATTAGCAGTGTGGCACATAGCTTATGAAGGAAGATGACAGCAGCTGATGGTCAGTAAGGAGACTACTGCAATGACCCAAGCAAGAGTATATGAGGACCTGAAGTAGCTAAGTGACAGTAGGAGTGAGAAGCAGTGATACATTCAAGAGATATGTCCTAGAGTCAAGCAAAACCAAACACCAGACTAGGCAATATTTCAAGACTCCATCTCTACAAAACATTTTTTAAAAATTCTAGGCATGGAACTGCACACCTGTAGTCCCAGCTACTATGGAAGTTGAGGTGGGAGGGTCACGTTAGCCCAGGAGTTTAAGGTTGCAGTGAGCTATGATTGCACCACTGCCTTCCAGCCTGGGTGACGAAGTGAGACACTGTCTCAAAAAATTAAATTAAAAAAACCCCAAATTGAACATTAATTCTCATCACAAATCTCTCCCATACTGCAACCTAACTTCAATCTTAACCCTGACCTAAACTCCAACCATCAAAAGTGCTGTGATGACAAGAAACAGAAGCCCAACTCAAGCCATCATTAAGCTCAAAAGGAAATTTTTGGTTCTATATAACTGAAAATTCCAGAGAAAGATAAACTAGGTTTCGGGCCTACCTTAATCCAGGGCCTCAAATGATTTCATTAAGGCTGTGTCTCTCTCTCAGTGCCTCAGAAAGTCTCTCTTAAATCTAGTGAACAAGATGGCCCCAAGCAGCCCAAGGCTCATATTCTAAAAGCATAGCAACCCCAGAACAAAAAAAGACTCTTCAGCACCCAAGTGCTGATTCCATCCCTGAATCACCATAGCCAGGATGGTAGAAAGCTCTGAGTGTCCAGGCATTTGTGTGCATCATTTTTAGTTATATAAATGGTATCAAACTATACATATGAAAAGTTTTATGTACTTATTTATGTATTTGAATCAAAATCTTACTCTGTTGCCCAAACTGGAGTACAGTGGCACAGTCATGGCTCATGCAGTGGCACAATTATGGCTCACCACAGTCTTGACCTCCTGGGTTCAGGTGATCCTTCTGCCTCAGTCTCCTGAGTAGCTGGATCTACAGCCACACACCACCATACCCAGCGAAATTTTGATTTTTTTGTACAGACAGGGTACTGACTATGTTGCTCAGGCTTGTCTTGAACGCCTGGGCTCAAGGGATCCTTTTGCCTCAGCGTCCCACAGCGCTGGGATTACATGTGTGAGTCACTGTGCCCAACTCATATGATAGTTTTAAAATATGTCCAGAAATTCTTTGATACTCCTTTCTTTGAAAGGTGAAACCTCGTTCCTCTTCTCTTAAATGTAGACCAAACTTAGTGACTTATTCCTAATGAATAGAATGTGGCAGAAATGATGGCCTGTGAATTTCAAG
The DNA here is from genome assembly GCF_000164805.1 of Carlito syrichta. NCBI lineage: Eukaryota > Metazoa > Chordata > Mammalia > Primates > Tarsiidae > Carlito > Carlito syrichta. The sequence continues at coordinate 291,473 of NW_007248545.1, read as the reverse complement.
ACTATGTCATAAAAAAAGTTGCCACTTCTGCCTTGCACTGTTAGATGTTCATCTTGAGAGTCTTTGACTGTTAAATCATGAGGATACTCAAACAATCCCATGGAGGAGGCCCAAATATGGGGAGAACTCAGGCTTCCCACAAACAATTGGCACCAACTTGATAGTCCTATGAGTAAGCCCCCTGAGAAATGGATCCTCCAGCCCCAGTTGAGTCTTCAGTTGACTGTAGCCCCAAGTGTCATCTCAACTGCAACTTTGTAGACCTCCCAAGTAAACTACACCCAAATTCATGACTCACAGAAACTATGAAGATAATAAATGATTCTTCTTGTTAAATCCACTATGTTTGGAGGTAAGTTGTTATAGGACAATAGGTAACTCACACACATATCATTCCACATCATGGGTTTTTTCACTCAACATTGTGTTTCTTGGCTCTCTCCCATTGGTACATGTAGCTTTGGTGATTTATTTTGACAGTCACAACCACATTTTATTCATCCATTCCCTTTTTGCTAGATATCTAGGTGGTCTCCAGGGTTTTTCTTTTTTACAAACCATGCCACTATGAACAGACTTAAACATGCTTACTGGTGCACAAGCAAAAGAGTTTCTTAGGCAACAGACTAAGATTTTTCTGAATAGTGATAACTTGTTCTCCAAAGTACATGTCCCAAGACAGTTTCCCACTAACTGTGTTTGAGAGTTGCAATCCCCCCACATCCCTGATAGTGCTGATGTCATCAGACTCTCAAACTTGTTGCCACGCTGAAGAGTGAAAAGCATCTCGTTGTTCTAATTTGCATTTCCCTGATAATCACATGATCTGGCCAGTCAGAGCCCTCAGTAGTACTGGACACAAAGCTCATCAGTTCACTCCAGGGTACTTCATCTCCCAAGGAATTTCCCACAATCCTCTACTCCCTGAGAAAATTTGGTTCCTTGCTGCCAGCCCTATGGAACACCTAGAAACACCTCGGTTGGCCAGACATTTTTAGGAAGAATGTGGGGCTCCAGACTGCAGTCTGGACTCAAGCAGTTGTTCCAGGCTGATTCCACCCTCTCCCCTACCCTCAGGAAGTGTGACAGCCTGAGGCAAGAGGCAGTCACCATCCAGGAGCTTAGCCAGGGTACAGAGTCTTCCAGAAAAAGCACCCAAGAATTAGGCCCTCTGGTGAGTGGCCCAATGGGACAGAGGATAGTGGGGAGAGAGGAGACATCAGCAGGCTTTCCGGGCCCAACTTCAGGCACTGGGCTGGACCCACATGCCCCTGCATATGTCCTGAGGACCTGACCAGTGGGAACACAGAAACAGGCCCAGGCCTTGGATTTCTTCCAGGGCGGCTCTTCCAGACCCCTGGACCAACCTCGTTCTCAAGCAGGGTTCCTCTGCTCTCAGCCTGAGTTGCACCATAATAGCTACCAAGTTGGCCAACCCAGCATTCTGGGTCACTTCCCCCAGCCTCAGGGACACTGTCTGGTGTCTGTAGTATGGTGCACTGCTTATCAGAGGTCAGTCATTTGTAAAGTGCCTTCATAAATTTGTGTCATATCTACACACTACTGCATAAATATTTACCGTTTAAAAGTATCTACTGATTTTTTTTCCATTTAAGCACATTGATGGTAAAAAGGAAACTTTATATCCCTGCCTAGCATTAGTTTCCAAAACAGAGAAGGCAACTGTAGACCAAGCTAATAATAAACAATGTTAGTAAGCCTATTAAACACCATCATCTGTTGTCTTTGTTTAAAAAAAGAAAAAGAAAGAAAGAAAAAACATATCTAGCAAAAGTAGAAAAGGGTTAAAGACCTTATTTGCCACCAAACTGAGACCTTCTCTGTGGTTCAATGTTGTTTGATATCTATAAGCCACTTAATAAAAGAGATCAGTAGCTTTTCACCAAAATTCATTCTCACCTTCTATAGTAATAGAGTACTGGCTGTCCAGTGACTAGAACCTCATTTTCCAGCCCAGTCGAAACCAGCCTGGATAATATATTGAGACCTCATCCCTATAAAAAAAAAACTGCAAAGATTAGCTGGGTGTGGTGGTGCTCACCTATACTCCCAGGTTTAGTGTGGCCTGGGTTGTTCTGAATAAAATGTGTGTGAATGTCATCTGCAAGTTTGGGCTTCAAGACACCAGATGCCTTCTCAATGCCCTCATGAGAAGCTTCCGGTTCATGGAGCTAATGACATCTTTTTTTTTTTTTTTTGAGTTGGAGTCTCACTCTGTCACCCAGACTGGAGTGCAATGGCCGCTTCCGGCCACTGCAGCCTCGACCTGCTGGGCTCTGGCGATCCTTCCCCCTCAGCCTTCCAAGTAGCTGGAATTACAGGCATGCGCTACCACACCCGGCTGATTTTTTGATTTATTGTAGAGATGAAGTCTCGCTGCCCAGGCGGGTCTCGAACCCGCGGGCTCAGGCAATCCACTCACCTCAGCCTCCCAAAGGCGCGGGATTACAGGCTGAGCCACTGAGCCTGGCTGCTAATGACATCTTGAAAGCCACATGTTGAAGATGGCAGGATCACCCATCACCCTGAAGGATTTCATAGAAGAGAGCTGCCCCACTTCCAAACAGCTATCAAGGACTACTCAATGAGCAAGAAATGCACTGTTATTTCATTTGTGCCCCTACATACCTGGGCCTATTTGTTATAGCTGCTTAGTCCAGTAATACTGAAACCTACAAACTTTACTCTCAGTGATACTCATTCCACACTTTAGGAAGCAACTCACTGCAATGATTAGGAGTATGAAGTTGTGTGTACCGCAGATCTATATTAAGTCCTGGCTCTGCTGCTTCCTAGACAGGTAAATGTGGCACCGTTGGTAAACCTCACTGAGCCTCACCCTGTAAAATGAGCCTTACAACCATAATGTTTTCATAAAAATTAAATGAGAAAGTGTCCTCTGTTTACTTGATTTCTAAGACATGCATTTGTTTTTGTTTGTTTTACATGTTACTGTTTCTGAAATCTGTGCCTTTAATGAATACACTGAATATGATAGTTTCTTTTCTTTTCCTTTTTTTCCCCTTCTTTTCCTGGAAAGCTGTTGCTATATAAATAGTGCAGATGGCATCTTCTAGCTGAGGAAATATGTTAGGTGAAGGTCCCAGTAAGTGCCCAACAAAGGGTAGCTATTGTTTTATTATGCTGTGATAGACAGTGCTTTGGAATGACTCATTCAACCATTAAATTAGAGGTTGCCAATGGGAGGCCTGCTGGCCAAATCAGGCCTCAGGGCATGTTTTGATTGGCCCATTTCACTGGAAGGAATTGCCAAAATTTGAAAACTAAAAGGCTTCGTACAGAAATCTAGATTTCCAGTTTAAAAAAAAAAAGTTGGGAAAAATCTGACTTCTCTGGCCTGCATTCCAGCACTGCGTGGGAGAGCCGCCCACAACCGTCCTCTTCAGAAGCCAGTTCCCACAGTCCCACTTGCTTATCGTGCCTGCCTGTCCTGCAGGCTTTTGGCTGTGGGGCCCTGTGGTAAGTAATAATTATCAAGGAATTGTGGAGTACTTCTGCTCTTAACGGTTGAACTAGAAGTCATAGGAGCCAGTTTGGTGAGTGAGATAGGTCCATGTGGTTCTGCTGTATCCCTACATCAGAATGATACGCCTGCAACGTCCTGGTGCAGTGGGCAGAGCCTTTCATAGTCAGGGAAAAGAGTGATAAAGAGGACCTCTTTTCCTAATCCCACATCTGGAATGGCAGTCACTTTTTTGTTGTTTTTTTACTGGGGTGGGGGGATGGGGGCGAGGGAGGGCGGGGGACAGATTGTTTTGTGGTTTTTTGTTTTGTTTTGTTTTTGAGTTGGAGTCTCACTCTGTTGCTCAGGCTGGAGTGCAGTGACACAGTCACGGCTCACTGCAGCCTCGACATCCTGGGCTTACTCTCTCCTTTTGCCTTAGTCTCCTGAGTAGTTGGATGTACAGGTGTGCACCCCCACATCCAGCTAATTTTTTAAAAAAATTTTTTTAGATTGGAAAATATAATTTGTAGATTGGAGAGAGAGAGAGGAGATTCTACCTTCCCAAGGTAGGGGAGGAGGCCAAAGCTTAGAAAAACATGGCTGCCATAACTCGATGAACACATGGCTGCCATAACTCAATGAACACATTGAGTTAAGCCTGGCCAGAGCTTAACGAAAGCAATGGCCCTTTTAAAATGTTTGGTAGAGACAAGGTCTCACTATGTTGTCCAGGCTGGTCTTGAACTCCTGAATCCAAGCAATCTTCTGCCTCAGCCCCCCAAAGTGTTGGGATTACAGCCATGAGCCACCACACTCAACTGGTAGTCACTTTTTAAAAAATCTTATTTTTTTAATTCAAGTATAGCACACATTCAGAAAAGTACATATTACAAATGTACAGCATAATAGATTGTGACAGTCTGAACACAGGTGTGTAACCAACTTGCAGATCAAGAAAGAGAACATCACTAGCAATGCCCCACTAAAAGTCTGCTTCATGTCCCTCATTCAGTCACTAACACTTCCCTCCTCTCTCCTTCCATCCCCTAGAAGGGTCGCCATTATCCTGACTTTTAACAGCATACATTGATTTTTCCTGTTTCTGTGTTCTATTTCTATGTAAGCATACAGTATATACTATATGGCTTCTTTTACTCAACATTAGGTTTAAGATTCATATATGTTGTTGTGTTTATTTGCAGAGTGTACATTCCCATTGGTACATAGTATTCCCACATATAAATATATCATAATTTATTTATCCATTCTCTCATCGATGGGCATTTGATAGCTTTTAGTCTGGGTAATTGCAATAGTGGTATGAATATTTTAGTACATGTTGAATAAATAAACACATATGTATATTTACGTGTTTTGCTTTTTCCTTTCCTGGGTATTTCTGCTGGAAGTGGAACTCTTAGGTCATAGAATATGCACATGTCCAGCTTTAGTAGATACTACCCGTTTTCCAAAGTGATTGCACTGATTTCTCCACCTACTGGCAGAGTATGAGTTCCCGTTACTCCACATTCTCATCAATACTTGATGATGTCCATCTTTTTTAGTCTTAATGGTGGATGTATAATGGGAACTCGTGTGGTTTTAATGGATAATTCCCTAGAGACTAATGATAGTGGGTACATTTTTAAATGGTTAGAGACCATATGAATACTCTCTTTTGTGAAGTGACTGTGTAGTTGGGGTAAGAACATATTTACATAATCTACCTGTTTTTTAAATTGGATTGTCTTTTACTTATTGATTTGTGTATATTTTGTATGTTCTGGATACAATTCCTTTGCTAGCATCATTTTTCTTAATGCGGTTGACCTTCTCACTCTCTTTATAGTGTTATTTGGTGAACTGACAGAAACTCTTAGTTTTCATGTAGTTTGATTTTTCTTGTTTTTGCTTTGGTTTGGTGCTGCTTGCTGCTTTTCTTTTTCTATTAAGTTGCCTGTGTATATCCATTTCCCATTTTTCCTTTGAAATGTGCCCAGCTAAATAGCTTGCATTCCCAGTCTCCCTTGCAGGTAGGATAGCCCTGGCCAATACGATGCAAATAGAAGCCTGCAGCATGTGAGGGAGTTGTTGTGGCTGTTCTTCCCCCTCCCTCCATCTTGTACCTTGAAGGCAAATACATGTGTGAGCTGCAAAAGCCATCTTGCAACCCTGAAGGCAAAGTTGTGAGTACCACAGTGACATCAGCCCCAATACCAACCAGCAGCTAAAGTAACACCAGTGCCTGCTATTTCTAACTACTTGTTAGCTGATATAGCTGTCTGTGTCTTGTAGCCAATTTATTCTTAACTGATAACAGTAAAATTCATTCCTAACTGATTACACAACAAAGTTTCTTATCTCTCCCTCTAATTCTCCCCATTATCTTTACCAGGTAATCTGATAATCTATATGTGTACATATCTCCCCTCTGATCAGATACCTTCAGTACCAAGAGCCTCCAAAACCTAACCACAGCCTCTATCTTTGACTCTGTCTTCCATTCATTTCTGATTCACACAATTCACTCCATTTCTCATTTCCCACAGTTTCTTTCTCCACCAAGCATGCCAAGAGTATTGTCTGAAATCTATATTTGGTTGGAGTATGGTTCATGTGTAAAGATAACTAAAAAGCATCGTCAAATTTGGAATAACTTAGGTTTTAGAGGACTATCACTCATTCTGAAAAAATCTACTTACATACATAATGCAGCCAACTGAAAGATGAACCAAAATGAAGAACAAACACATGGAGAATATCTAATGTAACAGGGCTAGTAGTGAGTGCTATACTCCAGTAAACACAGAATAAATCTACAAGGAATGACAATAAGGACTTAAAACTATTGCTGAAATAAATACGGTGCAGAAAATGGTGTAAAAACTGAAAGAAGACTGGGTGCAATGGCTCACACCTGTAATACCAGCACTTTGGGATGCTGGGCGTGGAGGAAAGCATGAGCCCAGGAGTTTGAGCCCAGCTTGGGTCAGCCTGTGAGACCTCATCTCTACAAAAAATACAAAAATTGGCTAGGACCACACCTTCCCTAGCTGGCTGAGGTAGGAGAATCAAGCAAGAAGATCAAGCCCAGGAGGCCAAGGCTGTGGTAAGCTGTGATCATGCCACTATACTCCAGTTTGGATGACAGAGTGAGACAAACAAAACAAAACAAAATGAAAGAAATATCTTCATGATAATTACCACTTGCAAGATGTATCAAGCAAAATAGATAATGCTATTTATATGCAAACAACTATTTACAAATAAATGAGAAAAAGACCAAAACTGTCAGTCTTGACCAATCAAATCCAGAAGGAACAAAATGACCAAAAATATACCAAAAGATGCTCAACCTTACTAATGACCAAATATACGCAAGTTAGAACAAACAATGACCTTTTGTTGTTGTTCAAGTTCACCTGTTGGATTGACAAATAATGAAATTTGGTAAAAACCAGTGTCTGAGAGGGTAAAGAGGAACAAACTCTCTGATTGGTGTGTTGTGTTTCTGCAGATGGGTACAACCTGTGTGAGGGCTCTTCACAATATTTAAGTATATACATATGAAATGAGGAACTCTCTCCAGACATCACCAGACTGTGCCTACCAAGTAAAGTTGCATTTTTTAAAATGTTCAAACTATAATGACGACAATTCCCAGATTTCCCAGAGAGCAGGAAGTACAGTCTTCCCTGTGCTCCATCTACCTCTCCAAGGAATGCCCAGTTCCATTCCCTTGTCACCTGCTGATGCCACCAACTCACCTTGCCTGGAACTGCTACTGCTCAGGATTTTGCAGTTCATCTGGAGTCGTCTATTCTGTGGTCCCCACACCATTCCAGTGACAGACACAGACGCAACCTTAACTGTAAACTTAACCCCCTTTCAAAGCATAACGAAGTGTTGGGCAAAATTTAACTGAATGCTAGAGGGGAAACAAATACAGAGTAGAAGTGACTGACATTGCTTTGCCAAGTAATTGTTCCTGGGGCCACAGACTCCCACTCCAACCCCAGGGACTTTCTACTTCCCAACAGGTTTCTACAGGATGAGGAAAAACCAAAGCTCCATTCAAGAAGAGTTCTAGTCCTCTCTCTTGAATAGAAGACATTCCTTTACCTATGGTACACAGTTCTGTAAATATTTGGATTTTTATAACAATAATGACAATCCTTTTTCTTATGATCAGAGAAATATATACACACATGATAAAACTATATTTTTAAAAAATCTCTCCAGGACATATAGGTGGATCCAACAAACAAATATAGTCAAATTCGTGTGGTCAGAACTTGCAGTTCAGTTAAGGAACACTCCTCCTAGAGTACACCTCATTCCTGTCTGGGTGTGCCACATGTTACACACTCTCAATAAATGTTTGCTGAATGAATAAATTAATGTTGCCCCCCTATTACCTTATGAGGTAAAGTCCAGATTCCTTTGAATGGGTTCCAAGTCTGTACATCCTGGCCTTAAACTCTTATCACTTTACTGTGGTCACACTGCTGAATTCACTGGGTCTTCGCCCGTGCCAGCTCATCTTTCCTTCAAATCTCAGATCAAGTTTCACTTCCATCTGCGAAGTCTGAACAGTCTCTGACATCCCTAGCGTCTATACCCAGCCCTACTTCCTCCAGTCTAATAGCTGCATCTTCATTACTAGATATGTATTTATATTCTAGTTCTTTTTCTATATGTTCAGATCTTGTCTCCTCAAGAAAAATCCTGGAAAAGAGTCCTCTCCTGTTTCTGTTTCTTTCATGCTGTTGGTAATCAATAAATAGATACTGATTACTGGATTCATTATTCTTTCTGTGCATTGAATCACCAACTCTATTTTAGACTGTATTCCCCAGAAACAGATCTGGAAGTTTAAGACAAGATTTGTGTGAAAGCAATTTTTAAAATAAATTTTTTTTTTAGACACGGAGTCTCACTATGTTGCCCAGGCTGAACTCAAGAGATCCACTTGTCTCAGCCTGAGTAACTGGGACTACAGGTATGCACCACCATGTCTGGCTGTGTGAAACTGATTTATTCAAAAGTGTACCCAGAGAAAATCAGGAGGGAGGGAAGTGGGAAAGTGGGGTTGGGATGGAAAGTCACTCAAGCAAAGGCATGATATGTAGTAAAGTCTCACAGTAGAAACTGAGGCTCAACCCTCCAAGGGAGCTTTGGGGACAGTGTGGTCCATACTCTAGAGTTATTTCATAGGGCAGAGAGCTAGAGTATTATACCCCTACACTGTCAGTCATGAGTAAAGGGCTGCTCCCAGGGCATGAAAATCTTCAGGTATTTCTGGTTTCCTGGAGTGCAGGAAAAGCAGGTCCTGGCAGCCTGAGGGTAACCCTTCAGCACAGAGAAGAAGGTAGGTCATTAGGACGAAAACACATAGGAGCCTACAGTGCACAGAAATGGTAAAATAATCCGAGTGTGGGAGGGCTGACATCATCTACACAACCTTTTAGCAAACATTAGCTGAACATCTGTCACATGATAGGCACTCCATGGGCACTGTTAGCCATAACCTTTGCCTTTGCTGGATCTGATGTCTTGAAGAAGAGACCATTGCACGTGACTTAGTCCTGTCCAGGATGTGACATGCAGCAACAAGAGGTAGTTGAGAGCGCAGGGAGTATGTACCAACTGTGCCCAAGAATTCTCAGGCGTGATTGGGCTGTTAAAGGATGAGTAAAGGGGAAGGGTATCCCAGCCAAAGGAACAGCATGTACAAAGGCAGAGAAACAAAAGTACATGTTTGTTTGAAAATGGGGAGTAGTTTGCTGTGGCTGGGACACAGGGTGTGGGAGAAAGGAAGCCAGCGGGAAGCTGAGGTTATAAAGAGAGACTGGAGTGAGGTGGGAAAGAACCTTATATGCCCTGTTAAGGAGACAGTAAAATTTTAAGACAGTTCTGGCCATGATTAGAGAGCTGTTTGGGAATGGGGAGGCCATATAAACCATGTACTGTATACACCAGGTGTCCTGTCAGTCAGGCATCCACAACCCCAACCTGGACACTTCATTTCTCTAGCCATGATGACTGGCTCAGAGTTAGGTATATGGCCAAGCAAGACAAAGAAGGATCGAGCCTGGGACTTTCCTTTGAGCTACATACTGGGTGGAGGGGAGGCTGGCGCAGAGAACAGAGCCAGAGAGTGGAGATACAGGGAAGGGTTCTGTGGACAGAGACTCAACACCTGATTCATCCAAACACATGGATACCAACATTCCCTATGACGATGAATATCGGTTAACTTCACTAATTCCCCTTTTTTTGGCTTGAGCCAGTTTGAGTTTTCTTACATTAAGTGAATGAGTGCCCACTAATACAGAACGTATGTTTTTTAAACTAAATATGAACAAATAAAAAACCCTTCCAGATATGCAACGTATAGTATACATAATAGAGAGAAAAAAAAAAGGCTACATCTATGGTGAACTTAAGGAAGGCCTCAGTATATCACAACACAAAATTCTGAAAAAATATGAAGCATGTTGGGCCAAGCTGTAAATGAGCGTCCAGCACAACACATATGTCCCATTTCTAAGCCCCATATAAATGGAAATAATCCCCCAAAGTCCTGATCATTTTCCTGATCTTGTTGGAGAGAGGGCTGGAAACACAGCTAGGCTTTGGGAAGGACAGGAAATATGCCATTTGATATATGTTCTCTACTGAAGTTTATCAGTGGTGTTTGAATCAGAAGAGAGAGTCCCAGCAAAGCTGATTCATGTTCTCCTACTCCATATCTCCCTTGAGGAAGGGTCCCCAGTACATTAAGGACTTCAGGGGCATGACTTAGCTTGCTAGCTGCCCTCAGAACTGGTATGGCACAGTTGGTTTTCCAAACAAAGGAGTTTTGCCATCCAAGTGCCCATGAAGCCATTGACTTTTGGAGAATGCTGACAAGGTGGTATTCAGAGGACGATGCCTAGCCTTAAATGCTTTTGTTAACAAACAAGCAATTCTAAAATCAGTGGACTATGCGGGCAACTCAAGAAATTAGGAAAAGTAAAACAAAAGAAAGCAGGAGAAAAGTGTATCAAATTACAAAAAGAAGTTGGAGAAAGGAAATGGGGAGAAGGACAGAATTAATCAGTAAGACTAAATGTCATTTATTTGAAAGGACTAGTCAATAAAATTGTGTGTGTGTAATTACAGTCACAAACTTCCTCTTTCTTTCTAACCCACTTATCAAATCCTGTATTTATGCCCTGTACGGTGGCTCACGCCCCAGCGCTTTGGACGGATGAGGTGGGAGGACCGTTTGAGCCCAGGAGTTCAAGACCAACCTGGGCAACGTGGTGACATTCCCATCTCTACAAAAAAATAAAAAAAATAAAAATCTGTATCTGTGTGTTTCCCATCTGGTTACTTCCCCTCCCCCCACTGTAAATATTGTGAAAATATGATAGCTAATATAATTATTATAATCAATCTAATAGTAAAATTCTGAAGAAGTGAAAAAGAGGAGGATGCGGGTGATACGCCCCATAGAGCAGGAGTGAGGGCTGAGCTTGGAGAGGTCTTTGAGAGACGAGGCATAGGAATAACTTTAGGCGGTGTTGGATTCAAGTAAAAAGCAGCATGGCTAGAATTTCCTTCCTGCCTCTTCAGACAACTTCACAAGGTGGGAAGAAAAAGTAGTCTAGATGAAAAAGATTGCAATTCATTAAGTTTACAAAATGTCTCAATTAATTTGGAGAGAATAGTCATCTTTCCAATATTGAATCTTCACATTCAGGAACATGTCTTAAGTATTAACATCTTATTTTTAATTTTATTTTTAATTTTAAAATCTTTTTTACTTCCTAGGAACTGGAAAACATTAATGCTTTTCTTTGGGTCCTTCTGTACAGTGTTACAGTTTTCTTCAGAAGAGTTTTTCACAGCTTTTTGGTTAAGATTGTCCCTAAGGCATCTTCGAATTTTCTAGCTTGGAAAATTGAGAGGATGAAGGAATCACTCCCTGTAGCAACCAAAGCTACAGAGTTCCTAGGAATTAGCCAAGATGCTAACTGGGAACATCACTGGTGGGCAGAAAGTTTACATCAAAATTCACTAAAAAGCAGCCACTGCGCTCCAGTCTGGGCGACAGAGTGAGACTCCAACTCAAAAAAAAAAAAAAAGCTACAGTCCTTAAAACAGTGTCCTATGGTAGCTCTATGTGGTACAGCCATGCAATGGGATACCACTCAGCAATAAAAGGGAGCAAACTATTGACATACCCAGCAACTCAAAGACATTGTACCGAGTGATTGGAACCGGTCTGAATGGTCACTAATGATATGACTCCATTGATATGACATTCTGGAAAAGACAAAGTTACGTTAGTAGAGAACAGATCAGCTACCAGGGTTATGAGTGTGAGGAGGTTGTATCTATGCTGGGGAGGTATAGGAATGTTGTTTGGGGTGATGGCTGTGGTGGTGATTCCACATGTATACATGTGTTAAAATTCAAACTAGGCTGGGCACGATGGCTCACCCCAGTAATCCCAGCACTTTGGGAGACAAAGGCATGAGGACTGCCTGAGCCTAGGAGTTCGAGGCCACCCTGACAGCATCTCTACAACAACATCTCTACAATAAATAAAAAAATCAGCCGGGCATGGTGGTACGTGGAAGGCTGAGGTGAAAGGATGGCCTGAGCCCAGCAGCTCAAGGTGCTGTAGCCGTGATTGTGTCACTGCACTCCTGCCTGGATGACTGTGAGATTCCGACTTTAAAAAAATCACAGAACTACTCACCAAATAAAGTAAATTTTGCTGTATGATAACTTTAAAAATAAACATAGCAGTGCAGCAAGTAGATGAATGAAAATAGAGCTGGTTTATATATATAAGGCTATCAGGAGATTGGTTGCACAGCAATGTAAATGCACTTAACATTACTGAATTATATACTTAACTTAAAACAGTTAAGATGGTACAGTTTATGCTATGTTTTATTTTACCATAATTTAAAAAATATATTGGTCCAACACTGATAAGTGTTGAAGCTGGGAGATCACTGTTCCATTTACACTATTTTTGTATAAGTTGATATTTCCCATAATTTAAAACAATTTCTGGCTGGGTGCAGTGGCTCATACCTATAATCCCAGCACCTTGGGAGGCCAAGGTGGGAGGATCCCTTGAGCCCAGGAGTTTGAGATCGGCCTAGGCAGCAATATTGAGACCCCCATCTCTACAAACAGTACAAAAAAATTAGTCAGGTTTGGTGGCATGTGCCTGTAGGAGGTTGAGGCAGGAGGACTACCTGAGCACAAGTGAAAAGTGCCACTGCACTCCATCCAGCCCGAATGAAAGAGGGAGACTCCAACACACACACGCACGCACACACACACGCACGCACACACACACACACACACATACACACACACACACACACACACACACACACACACACAAACCCACACACACAATCTTTATAGATAGTGATTTTTCAAATCAGTGGTGAAATGCTAATAAAAGTATTATTATTTGAATATATTTGACTTTTTGTTTGGAAAAAAAAGATCAAATCCTCAAATATTTTAAAAGACCAGTTGTTTTAAATTTTTACAAAAGAAAAATAAATACTAGAGGAAAGGAGAGGAAGATAATCTTAGAACCTGGGAGAAAGGCTTTTCCCATAAAGCCTCGCAGGAAACCCAGCGCCATAAAGCGCCATGAATTTGATGACATGAAAACTCAAACTTGGCCAGGTGCAGTGGCTTACACCCATAATCCCAGCACTCTGGGAGGCAGAGGTGAGAGGATTGCCTGAGCCCAGGGATTTGAGACCAGCCTGGGCAACTTGGCGAGACCTTGTCTCTACAATAAATCAAAAAATTAGCCAGGCATGGTGGCACATGCCTGTAATTCCAGCTACTTGGAAGGCTGAGGTAGAAGGATCACCGGAACCCAGCAGGTCAAGGGGGGGGAGCGGCCACTGCACTCCAGTCTGGGCGACAGAGTGAGACTCCAACTCAAAAAAAAGAAAAACAAAAAGAAAAAAGGAAAACTCAAATTTGTAGATGGTTTAAAAAAAAATACCATAAGCAAAGTAAAAGCTAAGGTGTAAACCGAGGTGGGAGGGAGGGGAATATTTATCAGAGCCCCTCAGACCCCTTTACCTATTAAGGAAGCTACCTGTTATCTGGAGACCTCTGAGTTTGCATTCTGTGATATACATCTTCCTTTCAAGTCTAGTTCATGATAATTAGGGATTTAAAAAAACCCAGATGTAGTATATAGATAAGTCCTGCTACCTGTTAGTGACATGAAGCTTGGACCCAGAAGGAACTGTGGCTTTTCCACTTAGGCTTCCTGAGCCTCATCTTCTCCATCTGAAAATGGGGTTAATTGTGGGACCTCTCCAGTAGAGCAGTTAGCCTGGTGCCTGGAATGGGGTAAGAGCTAAAGAAGTGTTAGCTGCCTATTACAGTGGGTGATAAGTTGATGGATCATGATAGTGGTCTGGGTGGGGGTTTATTTTCTTCTGTATAGATTTTGGTGCTCCCCAAATACAGGACAATGACGAGATGTCACTGCTTTAATCAAGAAAAGATTGTTTTCATTTTATCTTTTTTTTAAAGAGGTGACTCAGAGGTGTAACTAAATCTCCGTAAGAGAGATCAAGGGAGGATAAAACTAGGATATTTGGGCTGGTTCTTAATCTTTGGAAATGATGATGTTCTCTCCCCAAAGTCCTTACCCCAAGAGGATGTAAGGATGACTAAGACACTATCCCTGAGTGTGAGTGACTGACTGTCTGCTCCACGTGGAGTTGGAAGCACGTGGGCAGAAAGCTTAATACAAAATATGCTGATCGATATCAGGATGTAGGTGAGGACAGAAAATTACAGCGGGTGTTCATTCTTACCAGAGAGTCTTCCAGAGGTGACACTGGAGCTGAATCTTGAAGGGTGATGAGGTATTCACAGGTGTGGGCATAAGAATCCAGGAAGAGGGCACAATATATGAAAATGCTCACAAGCACAGAAGGGCATGACCAAGTTGGGTGAAGTAAAATGCCCAATGGACTCTTTCCTGGAATGCGGAAGCAGATGAGGCTGGAAAGTGGGGAGATTGAGGGTTAGGAGGGTCTTGAAGGGGTTTTGACTCATCCTAAACCCAAAGAGAGACAACTAAAGGCACATGGGCTGGGAGATGATGAAATCCAGTGCTTTTTGTTGTTGTTGATGAGCCGGAATCTCACTCTGTCATCCAGGCCGGAGTGCAGTGGCACGATCACAGCTCACCGCAGCCTCAACCTCCTGGGCTCAGGCAATCTTTCCACTTCAGCCTCCCAAGTAGCTAAGACTACAGGCACATGCTACCACATCTGGCAAATTTAGTTTTATTTTTTAATTTTTTCATAGAGACGAGGTCTCACTATGTTGCTCAGGCTGGTCTTGAACTCCTGGGCTCAAGTGATCTTCTTGTCTCGGCCTCCCAAAGTGCTGGAATTACAGGTGTGAACCACCACACATGGTCTCTGATGCTCACTTTAGAAAGTTGTTACTGAAACAAGGCAGGGGTGGATTGGAGCAGAGATTTATTCATTCTATGCCATAAATATTCACTGACTGCCCCTAATGAATTAATTTCCTATTGCTGCTGTAAGAAACTATCATAAATAGTGGCTTAAAACAACAGAGCTTTATTATTTTACAGTTCTGAAGGTCAGAAGTCTAAAATAGGTCTCATTGGGTTAAGATCAAGGAGTCAACCTCATTACCCTTCAGTTTCTTCTGAAGGCTCTAGAGGAGAATTCACTTTCTCATCTTTCCTGGTTCTAGATGCTACCTGTGTTCTTTGGCTCATGGCCACCTTCCAATTTCAAAGCCAGAAATGTCCCACTGAGTCTTTCTAATGATGCCATCCTTCTGGTTCTGAAATTCCCACTTCCCTCTTCCCTATTTAAGGATACTTGTGATTACACTGAGCCCACTCAGATAATCCAGGAACACCTCCCAGCTCAAAGTCAATTGATATCAGCAAACTAAATTCCATCTGAAACCTTGAATCCTCTTGCCATATAACATAAGATATTCACAGGTCCTAGAGATTTTAGGACATGGACATCTTTAGGAGACATTATTTTGCCTACTGCATAGACCAGTCACGGTACAGTCTGAGAGGGGACCACCCAAGGACATGAATATCAGGAGGCGGGTATCGTTGGAGGACCATTCACAACTCTCCTGAAATTTCCAGTTTGAGCACTTTGGGAATGACTATGCTTTTGGAGAGATGAGAGACACTGGGTCTCTCAGAGACACTGATGGAAATTAAAGCTCCACTTGGTTTTCTATTCATTTGCACAGTCTTGTCACAATGATCTGTCCCCATCTTCTGGCTCACCGTCAGAGCCAAGGACCCCTCCAGAGGACGATTGTGGTGATGCTTTAGGCAGGGGTGGGGAAATTCTGGCTTCATGAAACTCTGCCACCACGATCTAATACCTTCTCATCACACCTGGCTTCTTAAACCTGAGGACAGCTAGGAAAGTCAATGTGACATTGCCCTTCCCATTCCTTCCTAATCCTGTCCCTCCATAGAGTGGGTAAATCCATCCTTTGTTCCACACAGTGGACAAAACAAAATGTGGCACAAGAACCAGGAGGGAATTTAAGGAACATTTGATGTTTGGGACAACTCAGTTATGAGGGTTAAAGGTGTTTTTTTCCAAGGTGGCAAGTTCTGGGTATCTGATTTCCCAACCTCATACCACCCCTGTCCTTGTTATGAGACATGCCCTCATGTTGAGAGAGCAGAGGAATGTTTTCCACGGTTAACCTCCATTTGCACTGTATCTTCCAGCTGTATTTTCAACAGGAGGTTTCTGGTTATGCAATAAGCATCTTAGGATGTGGAAACAGACCAGGCAGGAGGCAAGGTCAGTTTAGGGTCATTTTCATGGTCAAACTGGTTTCAGGAAACTTTCTGGTGCCCCCACACCAGGGCACCAGCTATCCAAAGAAAGGGTTTTAAAATCTAAGGATTCTGGAATAAGACTGGCTTTCATACCCTCCTTCACCCCACTGTCCAGACTGATCCTGGATCAATAACCAAGATCTGCTGTTTTAGTCCCCTGACTGTCCCTAGGATCTGTCTTCTCTCCATTCTTCCAGCTACTACCATGTGCACTTGGCACCTGTAAATAGCCACTGTGCTCCAGCCTGGGCAACAGAGCAAGACTCCTTCTCTTAAAAAAAAAAAAAGGATTAGATAGATGACATACATAAATATACAGATGTGCATGCATATATGTGTGTATATATATCCATGTATAATCTTATCGGCTCTGTTTCTCTGATACAAGTGCATCCTTTGTTGACTGCCTACTCTTCCCTGTCTCGTTTCCCCACTCCTCTACTCTTTCACCTCCCAAATAAACAACTTGCTCTTGAATCCTCTTCTCAGGGTCTGCTTCTGAGGAAACTTGTCCTAAGAACCTTCTTCGGGTTCTTGAAGGTACCATGCAGGGTGACCAACTCATTCCAATTTACTCAGGACGTTCCCAGTACTAGCACTGAAATGTCTGGGTCCCAAGAAACCCCCCAGTGCCAGGTGAACCTTCACTTTGTCTGTGGTGATTCTAATTTTAAAACTAGGACTCTGATGTCCAGAACCCACCCTACTCACTCTTTTCTCAGGCAAACCGGGATGGTTGGTCACACTACTGCTCTGTTTAGCTGTAAGGCCCCTGCACATGCTGTTCCCTCTGCTCAGGAAAACTTTCTCCACTTTTCTAGCTGGTTAGTTCTTTTTCTTTTTGCTTAATTTTTTTAAAGAGAGTCTCACTTTGTTGCCCAGACTGGAAAGCAGTGGTGCCATCATAGCTCACTACAGCCTCAAACTCCTGGGCTCAAGCGATCCTCCTGCTCCTGAGTAACTAGGACTACAGGCATGCACCACCATGCCTGGCTAATTGTTTTTTCAGAGATGGGGGTCTCACTATGTTGCCCAGGCAGATCTTGAGCCACCACGCTGGCCCTGTCTGGTTAATTTCAAATGCTCATCCTTCCAGATCTCAACCATATGTCATTTTCTCAAGATAGTCTTCCTTGACCTCCCACGCTGAAGACAAATTTCCCCTGTTTAAACACTCAAGAACCTCATCCTCATAGAATTGCCACATGACTCTAATTTTAGATGTACTTGTATAATAATTTCTCAGTGTCGGTCTCACGCACCAGCATGAGCACTCCTACAAAGAAAGCTTGTTCTGTGTTCTTTTATGAGCTGATCAGTCAGGTACAGCCACAAGAAGAGGACACAGGGATGGGGAAGCCTCAGGTGGTCAAGAAACAGGAAGTAAGAGCAAGAGGAAAGCCCAGACTATTGGGGCTCCCCCAGGGAAGAAAAGGCAGGGCAGAGTAAACGGTATTAGGACTGGCTAATTTGAACAATTTCAGTGGGCTCTAAATTATTGGGATAGGGTCACTAGTTGTCTGGTGCCTGGCCAGGGCATGATTAAAATAGAAAAATAGCATCGCCTCCTGGACCAGATAGAAAAGGTATGACTTTGGAGTGGTTAGTTTGTATATCAAAGGTATATTCCCAGCTTAGCCCTTTGTTATCTCTACGAATAAACTAGACCTTGAGGGGAGCAGTCCTTCCAGAGTCAGAAGGTCTTTGAGATGTCAAGACATCATAATATTCAGAAAATTAAATATACAGGCAATACAAAGCTACATCAGGGTTACTCTCCATTGAGAGTCTTGACCCATGATAGGTGTGCAATTTGTTGAGTTAACGAATTTCCAGGACAGTAAAGACTGTTCCATGTACCTTCGTCCTAATAGGTGGAACCTGGAAATATGAATAGGCACAGACCAAAAAAAAAAAAAAAAAATCCCCAACAGAAGTTTGCTTTTACTAGCCAGAAGGAAGAGAAAGTTTTGATTTCCATGTCATTTCTGAGGATGTTTTCATGAGTATAGAATCCTGGATTGACAATTCTTTTCACTCAGTACTTGAAAGTATTGTGTCACTTTCTTTTGACCTCTAAAGTCTTTAATAAGAAATCCATTATTACTCCAATTATTTTGGAGTAATACAAGAAACTTTCAGACAGTAATTGATTTACTCCAGCCAAACATCACAGAAAAAGCTGTGGACCAACCCACATTCATTCCAGCAAATATCAAGTAGAAAGCCAGGACTTCTATTCTCACCTGGTAGTGATAAGATATCCCTCTAACTCCCCAAAGAGATGGCATGAGAGGAGGTCTTATAGAAAGTCAGGACTTTTGCCATCATCTGGTGGTATCAAGGCTACCCCTTGTGGTATTTGTGGAAACATGTGGAGAGCTGGAATTCACATTTTCCTACCCTCAGCAATAACAGGAAACCCCCTTCCCTTATATATTATTGGAGTCTGAGAGGGGACTTCTGCCTGGACTTCCACCCTCACTTGGCAATAACAAGGTAATGCCTACCTTTCCCTTTGTTGGGTCATCGTCAGAGAATGCCAGCCACAACAAATGGTTTAAATAAGTTCCAGGATATCATAACATAATATATGAAAATGTCCAAGTTTCTATTGAAAGTCACCCTTCAGATAAAAAAAAAAAAAACAAAAAGATCTCACATTGTGTGAAAAAAGGACAATTGCTAGATTGATTAACAAAATGACAGAGGTGTTAAAATCATCTGAGAAAGATTTTAAAGCACTATGATAAAAATGCTTCAACAAGCAATTACAAATATGCTTGAAACAAATGAAGAAATAGAAAGCCTTATCAAGAAATGAAAGATATTTAAAAATTAGAATTAAAAAACATCATAACTGAAATGAAAAACTCAGTGGATGAGCTTAGCAGTAAAATGGAGGAAGTAAAGACTTATTGAAAGATAGAATGATAGAAATTACACAATCTGCACAAGATAGAGAGAATAGACTGGAAAAAAATAAACACAGCTTCAGATGCATATAACAAGAGATCTAGCATTCACTTCACTGGAAGCCTGAAAGAGTAATGAAAGAGACTGAGGCCGAACAAGTATTTAAACAAGTAATGGCTAAAAACTTATCAAATTTAGATAAATGTAAACCTACAGATTCAAGAAGCCAAGAAAACTCCAAACATGGTTAACCCAAAGAAATTTATGCCAAATGCATTATAAGTAAAATTCTGAGAAACAAAGGTAAATAAAAGATGTCACCTTATCTGTTGGTCCAAAAAACAATTGGATTTCTCATTAAAGACTTTGGAAGTCAAAAGAACGTGACACCATACTTTTCAAGTACTGAGTGAAAAGAACTGTTCATCCAGAATTCTATACCCATGAAAATATTCTCTAGAAGTGACGTGGAAATCAAGACATTCTCAGATGAAGAAAAACAAAGATAATTTGTCACCAGCAGACCTCCCCTAAAAGAATGGTGGAAGGAAGTTCTTCGAACACAAATGAAACAATAAAAGAAAGAATCTTAGCTGGGCTCGGTGGCTCAGCCTGTAATCCCGCGCCTTTGGGAGGCTGAGGTGAGTGGATTGCCTGAGCCCGCGGGTTTGAGACACGCCTGGGCAGCGAGACCTCATCTCTACAATAAATCAAAAAATCAGCCGGGCGTGGTAGCGCACGCCTGTAGTTCCGGCTACTTGGAAGGCTGAGGCGGAAGGATCGCCGAAGCCCAGTGGGTTGAAGCTGCGGTGGCCGGGAGCGGCCACCACACTCCAGTCTGGGCGACAGAGTGAGACTCCAACTC
>NW_007248545.1:251039-271254 GCF_000164805.1 Carlito syrichta | reverse complement strand
AAAAAAAAAAAAAAAAAAGAAAGAATCTTAGAACATCAGGAAGAAAGAAAGAACACAGTAAATAAAAACATGGGTAAATAGAATGGACTTTCCTTCTTCTGTTGTGTTTTCTGAATTATGTTGGACACTTGCAGCAAAAATTGAAACCCTGTCTGATGTGGTTTTAAATGTAATTTTAAATATGTAAGATAAGCATATTAAACAAGGAGAGGGCAATGGGAGGTAAGTTTCTATTCTTCACTTAAACTGGTAAAAATTCTATACAAGTAGACTATGTTGTTATGTATATGTAAGGTAATACATAATATATAAGAAAAACTAAAGAAGGACAAATATATGGACATGACAGCAACTTGGATGAATGTGGAGTCTCGATCATACACTGATCTAACACAGAAACAAAGAATAGAATACCATATGTTCTCACTCATAAGCAGACATCGAACAATTATAATACTATAAGAAAGCATTTGGCGGTAATGGGAAACTGTCAGGGGATGGGGGGTGGGATTGGCAGTTGAGGGAAACTGCTAGGGGAGGGAGGGGCACACCTCATCAACAAGGGTACCTGCATAATCAATGTTTGTATACCTAACCCTGAACTGTACCGCACATCTTTATAATAAAAAGAAAAAAAGCTATATGAAAAGATACATTCAAAAAAACTATAGATAAATCAACATAGAATTCTAAAAAAGTTCAATTCACACAAGAAAAAAAAAAAAACAGGAAAAGAAAACAGAGAAATGAAAAACAGAAAAAAAACAAATAGAAAACAAAACCAAAAAGTAAGATGGCATTTTAGACCCTAACATATTAATAATTATATTAGATATAAATGGTCTAGACACAACCATTTAAAGCACAGTTTGACTTAGTGGAAATATGAACCAACTATAGGCTGTCTGCCAAAAACTCACTTCAAACATAATGATACAGGTAGGTTGAAAGTAAAAAGATAGTGTGTGTGTGTGTGTGTGTGTGTGTGTGTGTGTATATATATATACATACACACATATGTGTATATATATATATATATACACACACTATAACACACACACATATATATATTTCAAACACTAATAAAAAGAAAGCAAGAGTAGCTAGATTGATATCTGATAAAGTAGACCTCAGAGCCTAGAAAATTACCAGAAACAGAGTGGGACATGGCACAATGATAATGAGGTCGGTCCACCAACCTCTCGGTCCACCAAGAAGACATCATAATCCTAAATGTGTCTGCACAAAACAACAGTACCATAAGGTAGAACGGAAAGAAGAAATAGAAAAATCCACAGTTATAGCTGAAGGTGTCCACATCCCTTTCTCAACTTGTTCAATCTAGTCAATAAACAACCTGATAGAAATTCAACAAGGCTGTGGAAGGGCTCAACACCATCAACCAATAGGCTCTAATTGACTTTTATAAATCCCACCTACCAATGGTAGAACACATATTCTTTTAAAAGCACCCATGAGCCGGGCTCAGTGGCTCAGCCTGTAATCCCGTGGCTTTGGGAGGCTGAGGTGAGTGGATTGGCTGAGCCCGTGGGTTCGCGACCTGCCTAGGCAGGCGAGACCTCATCTCTACAATAAAATCAAAAAATTAGCTGGGCGTGGTAGCGCGCACCTGTAATTCCGGCTACTCAAAAGGCTTAGGTGGAAGGATCGCCAGAGCCCAGCAGGTTGAGGCTGTGGTGACAGGGAGCGGCCACTTCACTCCAGTCTGGGCGACAGAGTGGGACTCCAACTCAAAAAAAAAAAAAAAAAGCGCCCATGGATCATATTCCAAGACGACAGACATCTTCTTGAGCAATAAATTAAAAGGGTTAAAACAATACAAGGCCAGGCACAGTGGTGCACACCTGTAATCCTAGCATTTTGGGAAGCTGAGGTAGGAGGACTGCTTGAGCCCAGGAGTTCTAGAACAGCCTGGGCAACATAGCAAGGCCTTATCTCTACAGCAAAAAAAAAAAAGTTAAAAATTAGCCAGGTGTGGTGGCACATGCCTGTAGTCCCAGCTACTTGGGAAGCTGAGGAGGAATGATCACCTGAGCTCAGGAAGTCAAGGCTGCAGTGAGCTGAGATCATGACACTGCACTCCAGCCAGGGCAACAGAGTAAGACCTCAATTCAAGGGGGAAAAAAAAAGAAAGAAAAGTTAAGTAAAAGAATTGAAGCAATACCAAGTGTGTTCTCTGATCACAGTGTACTTAAACTGAAAATATATAACAGAAAGACAGTGAGAAAATATTCAAATATTGTAAGCTAAACAACATACTTCTAAATAATATATGTGTCAAAGAGAAAGTCTCAAGGAAAGTTTAAAAATACATTGAACTGAATGAAAATAAAAATATAACATATTGACATTTGTGGAATACTGAAGTAGTACTTAAAGGGTAGGTTATTGTTGGGAGCCGGCCACGGAGGCCCACTGAGCATTAGGGATCAGGAAGGGCCGTTGACCCCGAGACCACTTCGATGTGTTCGGGAGCTGTTGACCCCGTTCCCTCCCACTTTCTACTCAGCACTAACCAGAATAAGCTCCTGTAAGCTCAAAACATGAAAACTCTGAGACCAGGACGAACACAAGCTAACTTTAGAAGCTCATTGCTCCCATTCTTCCACAAACTGCAGTTTTGGCTTTCACACAACTTACAATTCAAACTCGGGTCACATCTAAGAGCCTTAGTATTGGTTACAGGCTTCTGGGTCGTGATCTTAGGATTTACTGAAGTTGAATAAAGTGTAAATTGTAGAATATAGTTTTAGAAGACAGCCATTTTGTTGAAAGAATACGGCTAGGTTACTTGATGAACTTTGGACTTGGCCACATTCCAAACATTCTGAGATGGGCCACTTTAGGTGGTAAAGTAAGTACTTAAGTTTCTATAGAATTGTTTAACTTGGTATTAGTATAAATCAGCTTAGGATGAAAAAGGTTTATAGGATAGGTCAGTCACAGATTAAGGTTAGCGTTTGTTATGGGATCATTTAACTTGGTATTAGTATAAGTTAGCATAGGATGAAAAGGGTTTACAGGTAGTCATGGATTAAGGTTTAACATCTGTTATGGGATTACATATGAGTATGAAAGCCCACTGTTGACACTCAATAAAGGTCTTCTGCTCAAATCTAAGCAATTGTCCAAGTCTCTCTCTCTCTCTCTCTCTCTCTCTCTCTCTCTCTCTCTCTCTCTCTCTCTCTCATTCTCTCATCCTCACAATCACTGACGCCGTCTCCACCTTTGGGGTACCCTGAACCTGGCAGGAGCTGGACTCCTGCAGGTTATAGAAGAAGGCAATAATAAAGATTAGAGCAGAAATCAGTGAATATGAAAACAGAAAAGCAATAGAGAAAATAAATGAAACAAAGAGTTTTAAAAAGATCAATAAAGTTGACAGATCTATAGCAAAACCACACAGACACAGAGAGAGAGAGAGAGAGAGAGAGAGACATATCAGATCCTGTTGATATCAAAAGAATAATAGGGAATACTGCAAATAACCGTACACAGAAACTACCACAGCTCACCCAATATGAAACAAATAATTGAATAGCCCTACAATATTAAGGACATTTAATTCATTATTCTGCGTTTTTGTTTTTGAGATAGGGTTTCACTCTGTTGCCCAGGCTGGAGTGCAGTGGCAACAGAGTGAGATCAAGTGACCTCTTGCCTCAGGCTCCTGGATAGCTGGGACTACAGGCATGCACTGGCTGATTATTTTATTTATTTATTTATTTATTTTTTTGAGTTGGAGTCTCACTCTGTCGCCCAGACTGGAGGGTGGCTGCTCCCGGTCACCGCAGCCTCGACCTGCTGGGCTCCAGCGATCCTTCAGCCTCAGGCTTCCATGTAGCTGGAACTATAGGTGCGTGCTACCACACCTGGCTAATTTTTTGATTTATTGTAGAGATGAGGTCTCACCAAGTTGCCCAGGCAGGTCTCGAACCCGTGAGCTCAGTCAATCCACTCATCTCAGCCTCCCAAGGCGCGGGATTACAGCTGAGCCACCGAGCCCAGCTATTTTTTGTAGAGACAGTCTCACTATGTTGCCCAGGCTAGTCTTGAACTCTGGCCTCAGGTTAATCTTCCGTCTTGGCCTCCCAAAGCGTTAGGCTTACAAATGTGAGCCATCATGCCCAGCCCATAATTTTAAAACTTAAAAAAAAAAAGAAAAGACAGTTCAGGCCCAGGTAAAATCTAAATGGATAAATCTACCAGATGTTTAAAGGAGAAAACTAAACAACACTGATGAAAGAAATTGAAACTACAGACTGGGAGAAAATATTTGCAAACTACATATCCAATAAAGAACTAGTGTCTAAGCTATATAAAGAATTCTCAGAACTCAACAATAAAAAGTTAATTCAATTAGAAAATGAACAAAATGTATGAACAGATATTTCATCAAAGAGAATATTCAAATGGCAAGTAAGCACATGAAAAAATGTTCAACATCATTAGTTCTTAGGGAAATGCAAATTAAAACCACAATGAGATATCACTACACACCTATCAGAATGACTAAAATAAAAAATAGTGACAACACCAAAAGCTGGTGAGGATGCAGAGAAACTGAACTCCTCATTCATTACTGTAAATGTAAAATGCAAATGTAAAAAATTAATTACTGAAATGTAAAATAATACAACCTCTAAGGAAATCAGTTTGGCAATTTCTGAAAAAAATTAAAACTATTCAATCCCACAATTTCACTGCTGGGCAATGAAGAAATGAAAACTTATGTTCGTACAAAAACCTGTGTGTGAATGCAATAGAGGCTTTGTTTGTAATAGCCCCTGGAAATAACCCAAATGTCCTTCAATGAGTAAGTGTTTAAACAAATTTTGGTACATCCATAATATGGAATACTACTCATTCCTATTGATATGCACTATTGATGAACTATATGAACTATTGATATATACAAAAATCTCCAGAGAAAAATGTTGAGTAAAAAAAAAAAAAAAAGCCAATCCCCAAAAGTTACATACTGTGGGATTCCATTTATATGATATTCTTTTGTGTGTGTGTGTGTTTTTTAAGATGTGGGGTACAATTCAGGGTTAGGTATACAAATGGTCATTGTACAGGTAAAGTTTGGGCCTCACTTTGGTCCTCACGTCACCCGATTTGAGATCAGGTTCCCTTATTGATGAAGTATGCCCCATATCCCCCACCCGCTCCCTCCCCTGGCAGTTTCCCACTACTGCCAATCCCTTTCTTATAGTATTATGATAATTGTTCAGGGTCTGCTTATGAGTGAGAACATGTAATACTCAATTCTTTGTTTCTGTGATACATCACTGAGTATTACAGACTCCAAATCCATCCATGTGAAGTCATAATTTTGTCCTTCTTTATGACTGCATAATATTCCATCATGCATATGTACCACATTTTAAAAATCCAGTCTACTTTCAAGGGGCAGCACAGTTTGTTCTATGTTTTTGCTATTGTGATTATTGCTGCAATAAACATGCATGTGCAGGTATCTTTTAGGTAGAATGATTTGAGTTCCTCTGGGTATATTCCCAGTAGGGGGATTGCTGGGTCATACGGGAGGTCAATTTTTAGATCTTTTAGGAATCGCCACACTGTTTTCCACAGAGCTTGTGTACTAATTTACACTCTCACCAACATTGTGGAAGTGTTCCCTTTTCCCCTGATATATGGCATTCTTTTTTTTTTTTTTTTTTTTTGGAGTTGGAGTCTCACTCTGTCGCTCAGGCTGAAGTGCAGTGGCATGGTATGGCCACCGCAGCCTCAACCTGCTGGGCTCAGGTGATCCTTCTGCCTCAGCCTTCCAAGTAGCCAGAATTACAGGTATGTGCCACCATGCCCAACTAAGTTTTTTTGATTTATTGTAGAGATGAGGTCTCACCAAATTGCCCAGGCTGGTCTGGCACCTGTGGGCTCAGGCAATCCTCTTACCTCAGTCTCCCAAAGTGCTGAGATTATAGGCGTGAGCCACCATACCCAACCATGACATTCTTTAAATGATAAAATTATAGAAATGGAGAACAGATTAGTAGTTACCAAGGTTTGAGGATGGTGGAGGGAGGGTGTTGAGAGGCAGGAGGAGAAGTGAAGACAAGAGGAAATACAATTGAATATAAGCTAACACAAGGGATATTTGTCATGATGGAAATGGAAATGTTCTTTATCCTTCTTTTTTTTTTTTTTTTTTTGAGACAGAGTTATACTTTGTCACCCAGGCTGGAGTGCAGTGACATGATCTTGGCTCACTGCAACCTTGACCTCCTGGGCTCAAGCAATTCTCCTGCCTCAGTCTCCTAAGTTGGGACTGCAGGTGCATGCCACAACGCCTGGTTAATTTCTCTATTTTTGGAAGAGATGGTGTCTCACTGTTTTACCCAGGCTGGTCTTGAACTCCTGGACCCAAGCAAGCCTACTGCCTCAGCCTCCCAAAGTGCTGAGATTACAGGCATGAGCCATCATGCCCAGCCTGGAAATGTTCTTTATCTTGACAGCAAGACGTTACTATTGGGGAAAACAGGGATTTCTCTATGTTATTTTTTACAACTGCATGTGAATCTACAGCCATCTCCAAATTAAAATTTTAATTTAATTTTTGAAATCACTGGTAAAGGGACCCCAGTTCACATAAATGAAATTAGAATCTCTGACTGTGGGGCCTGGGCACTGGCACTGTTTATAAGTTCATTGGGTAATTCTAATGTACAGACAGGATTGAGAGCCACTGATTTAATAACCTATAGTCAATATTTTTCCAGACCAGATAATTCTGTACTAGAATTTTTAATAGTACAGAATAGTAATAGTACAGCTTACAGCACCGGGGTCCATTTAAACAATGCCCTATGAATTGCCAAATAAGTTGTTTCTTTTTTTTTTTTTTTTTTTAGTTGGAGCCTCCCAAAGGCGCAGGATTACAGGCTGAGCCACCGAGCCTGGCTTAAGTTGTTTCTTATGTATTGCTGCTATAAATGAATATACTTCTAGATTAATGTATTTCCTGGCCCAGACTGGAGTGCAGTGGCCGCTCCCGGCCACCGCAGCCTTGACCTGCTGGGCTCCGGTGATCCTTCCACCTCAGCCTTCCAAGTAGCCAGAATTACAGGCATATGCTACCACGCCCAGCTGATTTTTTGATTTATTGTAGAGATGAGGTCTCGCTGCCCAGGCGGGTCGTGAACCTGCGGGCTCAGGCAATCCACTCACCTCAGCCTCCCAAAGGCGCAGGATTACAGGCTGAGCCACCGAGCCCAGCTTAAGTTGTTTCTTATGTATTGCTGCTATAAATAAATATACTTCTAGATTAATGTATTTCCTTTATTAGATTGTGACTGTGTTTAAGGTTTTCAATCCATCTTTCCAAGCTAGAACCCAGAAAGGCTGAGCAATTCCATCAGTTTCTATGTGTAGTTTCCCCAGTACTGCACAAAGGAAGGCAGTATCATTTATTAAAACCTCTGCTAATTTGATATATGAAAAATTTCTCTTTGCTGTTCTAATGTACAGTTTTGAGGTAGGTTGTTTTATGCGTTTATTAGCTTGTAAAGCACCTGTCCACCCACTTTTCCCATTTTTCTATCAAACTGTACCTCTTTTTCTTATTTTTAAGAGTTCTTACCTTTGTTTTTGTTTTTTGTTTGTTTGTTTGTTTGTTTTTGAGTTGGAGTCTCACTCTGTCGCCCAGACTAGAGTGCAGTGGCCGCTCCTGGCCACCGCAGCCTCCACCTGCTGGGCTCCAGCGATCCTTCCGCCTCAGCCTTCCAAGTAGCTGCAACTACAGGTGCGCGCTACCACACCCGGCTGATGTTTTTTTATTTATTTATTGTAGAGATGAGGTCTTGCCAAGTTGCCCAGGCGGGTCTTGAACCTGCGGGCTCAGGCAATCCACTCACCTCAGCCTCCCAAAGGTGCGGGGTTACAGGCTGAGCCACCGAGCCCGACTGAGTTCTTACCTTTGTAATGAAAGGATATGAATCCTTTTCTATCATATATGCTGCATTTTCCCCAGTATTTCAATAGTAATTTAATTTTGATAATAATGCTTGTTACCATAAGGGAGTTTGTAATATTTGTGTAGGGAAAAATCTATCAGTACTTCCCATAAACCTCCACACCCACATTTTTTATGTCGTACTAACAAAAATGTACAAAAGTTATCTTTGTTAAAAGACCAAAAGAATTTATTGAGAGTGATTCAATAATGCTCGATGGAGACACAATTCATTTTCCCGACTAGGAAGGAAAGAATTTTTTAAATATTAATACTGTACAAAATTAATGCTATTCAAACAAAACTCCAAAGAGAATCTTATTTGTGGAGTGGTAGGAATGAAGATTTGGCCAAGGGTTCAAAGTTCATCTGGAAGAATTTTTAAAATAAGCATAAACAAAAAACTCTGAAAAATAAAAGTCGTAAAAGAGGCTTTGCTCTGTTAGATGTAAAAACCTAATATTAAATACAGCAATTAAATAATGTGGCATTGTAAAAATACACAAATCAATGTAACAGAGAAGATAGCCCCAGAATAGACATAAGTAGATTTAAGAATTCATCATGTGGTAAAGTTGGCATTAAGAAGAAATTACTCAATGAATGATATTGGGGAAATGATTATTTAGAAGAAGAAAACATGTTAGATTCTTACCTTGTGCCTTTAAAAAATAAATTTAGATAAATTAAATATAATAAATAAAACCAGAAAATAGCTTTTTTAAAATATGGGAAAATATATATCTGGTCTCAAGCTGGGGAAAGCCTTTCTAAGTATTTCAGTAAAGGAAAGATTTATAGATTAGGCTATATAAAAATATAAATATTCCAGCCAGGTGCTGTGACTCAGCCTGTAATTCCAGCATTTTGGGAGGCTGAGGCAAAAGGATTGCCTGAGTCTGGGGGTTCAAGCCCAACCTGGGCAACTTGATGAGATCTTATCTCTACAATAAATCAGGCGGAAGGATCGCCTAAGTCCAGCAGGTCGAGGCTGTGGCGGCTGTGAGCGTGCTACTGCACTCCAGCTTGGGTGACAAGAGTGAGATTCCAACTCAAAAAAAAAAAATTATAGCCGGGCTTGATGGCTCAGCCTGTAATCCCGCGCCTTGGGAGGCTGAGGTGAGTGGATTGCCTGAGCCCGCGGGTTCGAGACCTGCCTGGGCAACTTGGTGAGACCTCATCTCTACAATAAATCAAAAATTAGCCGGGCGTGGTAGCGTGCATCTGTAGTTCCAGCTACTTGGATGGCTGAGGCGGAAGGGTCTCTGGAGCCCAGCTGGTCGAGGCTGCGGTGGCCGGGAGTGGCCACTGTATTCCAGTCTGGGAGACAGAGTGAGGCTTCAACTCAGATATATATATATATATATATATATGTAATATAAATATTCTGAAGTGCAAAGAAAAACATATCATAAACAAATGGCAAATGTTTGCCATATGGGTAGAAGAAAGGCTTTATATTCTCATTCTATAAAAGTTATAAGGCATTTCAAAGTAGCTAGAAGAGAACAATTTAAATGTTCCTAGCATAAAGAAAAGGTGATGGATATCCAGTTAGTCTTATTTGAGTATATGAATGTATCAAATTATCACATGTATCAATTTATATATCAATTTAAACATTTCCTGGAAAAGAAAATGAATTTTTAAGAGTTTTAAGAAATCAATAAGAGGACGAGTGAGGTGGCTCATGCCTATTATCCCAGCACTTTGGGTGGCCAAGGCAGGAGGATTGCTTGAGCCCAGGGGTTTGACACCAGCCTGGGCAACATAGTGAGACTTTGTCTCTACAAAAAAATTTTAAAAATTAACAAGTAGTGGTTGTGCACATTGTAATCCCAGCTACTCAGGAGGCTAAGGTGGAAGGATCGTCTGAGACCAGGAGGTCGAGGTTGCAGTGAGCCGTGAGCATGCCACTGTACTCCAGCCTGGGAAGCACAGCAAGAGTCCCCAGCTCAAAAAAAAAAAAAGTAAGAAATCAATAAGAAAAAAACACACACTCTATTTGAAAAGTTAAAGGAGAAACCAAGCCAGCAATATAAGGAAAAAAATACTAAATCAATCATAAAGTTATACAAATTAAAGCAGTAATAAAATGTTGTTATTCTACTTTTCACATTGTAATTTTTATTTTATTTTTGTCTCCTATGATTTTGTCTGAATGAATTTTTTTATTTTAATGCAAAATATTGGCCAGATTGCAAGGACTCAAATCAATAAAAGTAGGTAATAGTTACTGAACATTAATTATATTCCAGAAAATCCCCTCTGTATCTGGTGAGAGTATACATTATTAACACCTTTCTAGAGAGTATTTGGAAAAATATACCAAAGAGCCTTAAATTTTTTTCTTAATTTTTGACCCAAACGATTCCATTATGGCAACTCCTATAATTTAGATTTTTTTTAAAAAAAAGCAGGATTTATTGAGAGGACAGAAAAGGTCCCACAGTGGGAAGAGACCTGAAGGGGTTGCCCTAGATATTATATTACTAAAACTATTACTATAATTGGAAATTAACTGCTATGATTTAGCAATTCCATTGTAGAAATTATAGAAATTTGTTCTAAGGAAATAATGCAAATAAATAAAATCTTATACACACATATATTAGTTACAGTGCTTTTTATAATAATACATAATTGGAAAAAATCTAAATAAAAAGAAAATATTTAAACACTTTAATGCATCCTTCATGTGGGATCATTGGAAACCATTAGAAATTGTACATTAGAATATTTAACTACATGAGGAATGCTCATACTGCTATTAAAATTTTGGATTACAACAAATCAATAAAGATTTATTTTTTAAAATATGTATATAGGAAAAAGAAAAGATTGAAATATATACCAAAGTGGAAGTTGGGATGATACATGAATTTCATATTCTTCTCTGTGGTTTTTTATATTTGTAATTGTTTATAATAAACATGCATTTATAATCATAAAATACATCTTATTTTTGAGGCTGACTAGGCATACCAATAAATATACTTGTCAATAGATGGTGTGATTCTTGATAATTATTTCTTCTTATATGTTTCCAAATATTTTAACTATGCAACAATGTATCACTACATATATCTTTTTTTTTTTTTTTTTCCTAGTCAGGGTTCCCCTGTCATCCAGGTTGGAATGAGTAGCACAATAATGGCACACTGCAACTTTGACCCCTTGGGCTCAGGAGATCCTTCTGCCTAAGTCTCTCCAGTAGCTGAAGCTACAGATGTGCGCCACCATACCCTGCCAATATTTTTTTTATTTTTTGTAGAGACAAGGTCTCACTATGTTTCCCAGGCTGCTCTCGAACTCCGGTACTCAAGCAGTCCTCCTGCCTTGATCTTCCAAAGTGCTGGGATTACAGGCGTGAGCCACTGTGACCAGCCAAGTATCACATTATAATTTGAAAATGGGAGTGTTCTTTAAAAATCAAAGCACCGCCCTACCCTTGAGTGCAGATTAATTTCTGAACTTGGGTGTGAGTTTCAGCTGATCCAGGTTTCCCAGTTTGGGAAATCTGAGGAGTCATAAGGAAGCTTGTGTGATGGTTGATGTCTAAGCATGAGAAGGCAGCATGAGCAGTATCTTGAAACTGGTCAGTCCCTGGACCGATAGCTGGGGGTTGACTCAGCTACAGAATAGTGACAAGTGCTGCCTGTCACAGTGCTAGTTAATATATACTGCTATACGCCAGGCACTGTGCTAAGCACTTTATATGCATTTGGTCCTTGTGGCAACTGTAGGAGGTAGTGGCTATGATTATATTTTTATAGATGAAGAATCTGAGACTCGATGAGGTCTGGCACCTGTCCAATTTCCCCCAGGTTGGTGGCACACCTTGTCCCAGACCAGAGTGCATATTTCATACTGTAGGAAATCTTGTTGAGGCTGGCGGGTCCCTCTTCCCTGGGGCAAGTCTGGGCCACTGCTGCTGTCCAGGCTAGTAAGCCTGGAAAAACTAAGGAACCAGCAGAGATTAAGATGGAAGACTCTTTGCATAAACTAAGCTGATGCAGAATGGGAATGAGAGAAATCTGGCTGGAGGTGAGGGAGGGGGTAGCTTCATGCCCAGAGGCCCTCACCCTGGGTCACTCACATTTATGGCATATATATATATTCCAGGATATTATATATTATATATAATCCAGGATGATCTCCTCATTCCAAGATCCTTCATGTTATCACATCTACAAAGTCCCTTTTGCCACATAAGGTAAACATATTCACATGTTCAAGGAATTAGCATACGGACATCTTTGGGGGCCATTATTCAGCCTATACACAGTACAAATGAATAAAAGATAAATCTTCCTTCCCAACAACATCCAGGGCTTTAATCCCCCACCCACTCATTATTTCCAGTTTCTGATGTGTTCTTATAAAGATTTTTCATGTAAAGCCCAATGGGTGTTTTTCTTTGTTATCTCTTACTCTACGTACCCTGGCACACTACGTACCCTGTTTCCTGCCCCTGACTTCTTTTCACTTAACAACATACTTTAGTGATTGTCCCATTGCCAGAGCCTAGGCTCTGAGCCAGTAAAATTGCAGGACTTGAGAAGAAATCCAGTCCAGCAGAGAAAAATGTGACAGCCAGAAAGTAGACAGCAGACACTAGAGTATCAGGCAGTATCGGGGAAGCTGACAGCTGAGTGGAAGCCTAGGCCTGAGAACCCTGATGATATCTGGAATTTCAAGAGGTGGATCAACTTCAGGAGCTGTGTCATCAGAGAACCCCGGCTACTGGGCGGGTTCAAAGGCAGGACCGGGGTGTTTGGAGAGGATTGGTAAGATGTAGGAGGAATCCAGTTCTGGGCAAGTTACCAAAAACAGGCACTTGGGAACAGAGAATTCAACAACCACAGAAACAATTTCACAAATATTTACTTAGTGGCTGCTACAGACCAGGTGCTGTGTTGACTGCTGGTTTACACCTGGGACGAGACAGGCATGATCCAGGTCCTTCCACAGCCTCATGATCAGGTACAGAGACAGACAGGTGGAGAGGAGGCTGTTGCTATTCAATATGGTTAGAGCTGTGATGGGATGGAAAGACTTCTTTGGGAGAATGGGGGTGGGGGTGAGAACAATTCATCCAAACATATTTATCAGGGTAGGCTAATTGCTGTAACAAACAACCCTCTCATCTCATTGACTTAATACAATAAAGTTTATATCTAAGTAATGTTACCATCTAATGCTGTTTGAGGAGAGGGTGGAACTCAGTTCCACATAGTCACTCAGGGACCCAAGCTCCCTCTATCTAAAGGCCTCACTGCCCCCCCCCAAGGGTGTCAGTTCCCCATAGGATCTTCTGCATTCACTTGGCGGAGGGAAAGAGAGACTGTGAAGGATGATATGGGAGGTTTTCATGGGTCAGAGCTTGGTTTATCATTCTGCCCATTTTCCACTGGCCACAACTCAGTCAAGAGGCCCCACCCATCTGCATGGACACCTGGGGAATTTAGTCCAGCTATGAACACAAGAAGAAAAAGAACCAGGGTACAGCATAGCAATCCATGCAGCATCAGACTTGGGAAGATAGGGAAACTTCCTGGAGGAATGGTTTCTAAGCTGATATTTGGACGTATATAAAAGTTACTGGGAGGAAGGGAAGAGGAATGTTGTAGACAAGCAGATCAATGTAAGCAAAAATTCAAATCATTGAAACTCATGGTATGTTGAGGAGAAGAAAAAAGTTCTGCTTATCTAGAGGGCATATGACAAGCCAGGGTGGTGGAGCAAACACAGGGGCCAGACCGGGCAGGGTATTGGGTTAAGAAATTCAACCCAAGCGTCATTGAAGCCATGGAAGCCTGTGAAATTCAGGATCAAATCCATGTTTGAGAACAAGTTCTCTAGCTTGTGTGTGGAGAATAGATCGGAGGAAAACCGGAGCAGATGCCAGAAGACCAGCTGTCAAGGTAAGAAAAGATGACGGTCTGAACTACAGGAGTAGCTAAAGAGAGCATGGCGAGTTCCAGATATCAGGAAATGGGATTTTCAGGATTTGTGATGAATTGGTCATGCAACTAAGCAAGAGATGAATCAAGATGAGAATGGCTTTTTACCTTGATGATGAACCAAGATGAGATGGGGTAGCTGCATGGTTGGTGATTCCATTTGCCAAGAAGGACAACAACCTTGGCTATTTGGGGATGGGGTGAATTTCACTTAGGGCTCGTCGAGTTTGTGGCGCCGGTAGGATACTTAGGGAAAGATGTTCTGTAGTCAATTATATATGGGCCTGAAGATCAAGAAAAGAATTTAGGCTGAGGATATAGTCAAGAGAGTCAATGAGCTCACTCCAGGGAGAGGAGATAGGAAAGGTGAGAACAGGGCCTGGAACGAAACGCTGTGGGATGCCAACAATTAAGGGGTAGGTAGAGGGAGCGAAGCTCACATGAGCAACTGATACAAAACTGCCTAGAACATAAGGGCACAAGAGCTGGGTGCAGTGCTCACACCTGTAATCCCAGCACTTTGGGAAACTGAGGCAAGAGGAATGCTTGAGTTCAGGAGTTTGAGACCAGCCTGAGCAACATAGCGAGATCTCATCTCTACAAAAAAATTTTTTTTTTGAGTTGGAGTCTCACTCTGTCGCCCAGACTGGAGTGCAGTGGCCGCTCCCGGCCACCGCAGCCTCGACCTGCTGGGCTCCGGCGATCCTTCCGCCCCAGCCTTCCACGTAGCTGGAACTACAAGCGCGTGCTACCACGCCCGGCTAATTTTTTGATTTATTGTAGAGATGAGGTCTCGCCTGCCCAGGCGGGTCTCGAACCCGCGGGCTCAGGCCATCCACTCACCTCAGCCTCCCAAAGGTACGGGATTACAGGCTGAGCCACCGAGCCCGGCTACTACAAAAAATTTTAAAAAGAATAGCTGGGCATGGTGGCTACTCTGGAGGCTGAAGCAGAAGGGTTGCCTGAGTCCAGGAGGAGGTCGAGACTGCAGTGAGCTGTGATCGTGCCACTGTACTACAGCCTAGGCAACAGCATGAGACTCCGACTCTCTCTCTCTCTCTCTCTCTCTCAAACACACCACACACGGTTAATTTTGTGTTCCGTGAATTTCACCTCAATAAAAGAAAGATGGGGAAGAAAGCCTCCAATATTTTTGGTCTGGAAACTTGAAGAATAGGGTTCATTTACTGAGATGGAGAAAACTGTAGGAGGGGCAGGGTAAGGGGCAACATTCAGTGATTTTTAATTTGGAAATGTTTATTGAATATCCACATGTGATTGTCAAACACACAGATGTGTTTGGATTGCAGGGAAAACGCTGGCAATACTCGGGAGTCCTCAGCACAGAACTTGTCTTTAGCCTGGAATCCGCTCTATTTAAGTTTCTGTTTCCTGTAAGAAGAGGACAGAAATAGAAATTACGTTGTTACAGAAAAGCAAACAGTTTTATGTGTTGCACATCCAAGTTTGTGGACTGAAATTCACACCTTCCACATGAGAGTAGGTTGCAGCTCTGTAAACTCATCCAGGCATGACGGACCGGGAACCAGGCAGGGCTGGGCTTGCTGGGAGGGCGGAGGGAGACTGCAGGGCTCCAAGCTTTCTCCAGTGCTTCTGAGGAGCCCATGGAAAACAACAGCTGACTCCGTCTGCGGTCAAGATTTATCTGCCATAC
This sequence comes from Carlito syrichta, assembly GCF_000164805.1. Classification (NCBI taxonomy): domain Eukaryota; kingdom Metazoa; phylum Chordata; class Mammalia; order Primates; family Tarsiidae; genus Carlito; species Carlito syrichta. Next base: position 255,614 of record NW_007248545.1, on the reverse strand, counting down.
CTCCCGGCATTGTTTTTGTCCTGCTGAGACCTGTCAATTGAAAAGACAGAAGGAACACATCTGGTCTGTTAGCATCACTGAAGCTTTGCCAAACTCAGGGATGGAGTATTTAGAGACACAATCATCCACTGTTGCTGGTCATGAGAGGTTAACAACCATCACCAACAAAGAGTAATAACAACTGATTATTAAGTGCTTCATGTGTGTCCAGCACTCTGCTAAGGTCTTTGCATTCATTGTCTCATTCTGCCTTTACATGAAGTCTGGGGCGTATGTATTATTATTATGAGCCCCAGTTTTCTATGTATAAACAAGCACAGAGAGGCCCAAGGTCACACAGCAAGTAAATCAAGAAGCAGGAGACAATGTCAAATATGTTCGACTTTAAAATTTTGGAGGGAAAAAAACCCCAGGAAATATCAGAAGCTGCCCCTTTCACCACTATGTACTCAATGATTAGAGAAGGTGTGGTTTGGTCCCCCAAGCGGTCATGAGCCTCCTCACCAATCCTATGCACAAGGGTTGGCATTTAAGTGGTATCCAGAGTTTCCTGAATGAATTAATGGTGAATGAATGACAAGTACACCAAAAAGTGATTCGCATGTATCACATTGCATGATGCTTAGTAATTAATGAACCTATTTCTCCAGTTAGGTTGTGAGCTACTCTAACAATAGAGTCTGATACGCCCAGGCAGTTTACAGCACAGGCTAAAATGCGTGGCATCTGGAGGCAGATTGCTCAGCTTCAAATTGTGCCTCCTCTCTTCTGTACCAGTTGTAAGGCCTCAAGCACATTATTCAACCTCTCTGAGCTTTGATTTTTCTCATCTGGAAAATGGGAGGGGCTAGCAATAACTATCCCTGAAAGATACTTATCCAGATTAACTAAATTAAGACTTGGGTACATAATAGGTGCTCAATAAATGTTAACTCTGTGTCTACAGAGGCACAGGGGGAGAAGTCCCTGGCTATCCCCTGGTGGGATCAGGTGCAGTTGGTACCCTGTAGCCTAGAATAAGAATAGATGGGGTTTTCAAACATTTATTAGGTGCCAAGAACTGAGTTAAGCACCCAATATGGATCATTACCTTTAATCTTCACAATGATAGCATAACATGGGTATTGTTATTTTTTATTTTTATTTATTTATTTATTTTTGAGTTAGAGTCTCGCTCCATTGCCCAGGCTGGAGTGCAGTGGCACACTTACAGCCACCCCAGTGTTGGCCTGCTGGTCTCTGGCAATCCTTCCGCCTCAGCCTTCCAAGTAGCCAGAACTACAAGTGCACACTACCACACCTAGCTAATTTTGGATTTGTTGTAGAGATAAGGTCTCACCAAGTTGTCCAGGCTGGTCTCAAACTCACAGGTTCACGCAATCCACTCACCTCGGCCTCCCAAAGTGTCAGGATTACCAGCTGAGCCACTGAGCCTGACCGGGTATTGTTATTATTATCTTATTTTCCCGAAAGACTGAGGCTAAGCGAGATTAAGTAATTTTCCAAGAGTCACAAAACAAGTAAGTGCAGATAAAGAAAAGAAATCAGTATGGACACTCCTCCATGACTTACAACGGGGTTATGTCAATAAACTCATCAAAAGTTGAAAATATAAGTAGAAATTTATTTATTGAGTTAGGTTTCACTTTGTAACCCAGAATAGAGTGCAGTGGCACAATCACAGCTCACCACAGTCTTGAGTTCCTGGGTTTAGGCCATCCTCCCACCTCAGCCTCCCAAATAACTAGGATTGAAGGTGTGCACCACCATGCTCCACTACTTTTTTTTTTTTTTTTTTTTTTTTTGTAGAGACAAGGTCTCTCTATGTTGCCAAGGCTGGTCTCAAACTCCTGGGCTCAAGCAATCCTCCTACCTTGGCCTCCCAAAGTAGTGGGATTACAGGCGTGAGCCACCACCCCCAGCCTGGAACGATATTTAATACACCTTTTGAACATCATAGCTTAGCCCAGCCTACTTTTAAGCACTCAGAACACTTACGTTAGTCTGCAGTTAGGCAAAGCCATCTAACACAAAGCCTATTTTATAAGAAAGGGTTGAATATCTTGTGTAATTTATTGAACACTGTATTGAAAAACAGAATGGCTGTATGGGTGCTCCGAGTACGGTTTCTACTGACTGTGTATGGTTTTCACACCATCGTAAAGCAAAATAAAAAATTTCTAAATCGAACCATCGTAAATCGGGGACCGTCGGCATATGTTCCATGAGGTCAGGGATTATGTCTGTTTTTTCAGAAAAACACAATCATTCTAGGGAATTCAAACAGAGGGAATTTGACACAAGAAATTAATTATATGAATGACTCAACAACTGAGACGCCAAACAGGAGACAGTGAAGCAACTCTGGACTTAGCAACAGCAGGAAGCTGCTCTCACAGCTAGGGCTGGAGGGGAACGGGGAGGCAGGGGTGTAACCCATGCCTGGAGCTGGGGCCACCCAGCAGGAGCCAACCATGGCTGCCCAGTGAGGCCTTCAACCGTGGAGGAGGTGCAGCCTCTGCCGGAAATGCTTTCGGGAGCTGGGGATGGGGGACGTCCTGCCCCACCCTTCGTCCCATCATCCAGTCAGCGGCTAGGGCCTCTAGAAGCTGATTGGCCAGTGGGCAGTAGCGCGTGGGAAATGTTGTTTGCAGAAAAATGGCAGGGGGTGGATGGAAGATCAAGCAGGTCCATGATCCAAATATTGGTCTTGTTTGGAACTCCAGCACCTCACAGGGAACATGGCACATGGTAGGTGCTTCATAAATAGGAAGGAAAGATGGGCAGGAGAAGGAAGGGAGGAAAGACACCCACGTCTGTGTTCTTAATACAGAGGGAGCAGCCTCAAAAGCCTACCACAGTCAGGCAGGTTATACAAAGGCATGAAGTGAACCTGTTATAGGGAGTGGTGAGAAGTGTGTCAACCGGGAGAGCACACCCCCTATCTAAATGGGGCAGCTCTGCTAGGCTGCTGCCAATTTCTGCCAAGCAGGAATTCATGTGCTGTGTTGCCAGATCTGCTGACTTCTCAGGAGAAACGGAAAATCCTGATTTTCAAATGAAATCTCTACCACTTTTTTGAGTGTTGGCAAAGAAATCAAATCCAGACGAACCTGGGGCATCTTGTTGGGCCAGAAAGCAGAGAAGCTTATCAAAGACTCCTTAGGGGTCACAGTCATGTCAAGAGGACATGGAGGCAGCCTGGCAGGTCTCCCCTTGCTGGAGTTAGGCCATCTTTGAGTATCAAAATGAATGAATGAATGATCCCGGAACAGAAAAAGGACATTCATGAAGAAACCGGTATAATTTAAAGAAAGTCTGGAGTTTGGTGAATAGTAATGTATCAATGTTGGTTTCTCACTTTCGTCAAAGACATCATGGTAATACAATAAGTTAACTTTAAAGTAACTGGATAAAGGCATTCAGGAACTTTCTGTACCATCTTTGCAACTTTTCTGTAAATCTAAAACTATTCCAAAATAAAGAGTTTATTTTAAAAATAATGAATGCCATTGAATGAAACACCTTAAGTCTTTTTTTTTTTTAATTTTGAGATAGAATCTCACTCTGTCACCCAAGCTGAAGTGCAGTGGCGTGATCATAGCTCACTGCAGCCTCAACTTCCTGGGTTCAAGCTATCCTCCTGCCTCAGCCTCATCAGTAACTGGGACTACAGGTGCACACCATCATGCCCAGCTCATTTTTTGTATTTTTTGTAGAGACAGGTCTCACTATGTTGCCCAGGCTGGCCTTGAACTCCTGGCCTCAAGTGATCCTCTTGTCACAGCCTCCCAAAGTACTGGGATCACAGGCATGCATGAGGCACCACATCCAGGCCTGTAAATCTATTTTTAAAGATCACTAAGTTCATAGTGATATTTTAAAAGGAGAAAGAGAAAACAAAAAAGAAGGAACTAATTTGTCACTGCTGGAGCCAGCTATTTCATCAAATCCTGACTCTCAAACTAGTAGCTATTAAAGGAAAAGAATTCATTCTGCCCTAGTCAATGAGGGAAAGAAGTTCTTTACAGAAGAATGCCAGCTCATAAATGTCGAAAGGAATGAAAGCCCAAGAATTTTGCAACCCCTAACAATATAATTGACTCAGGCAATGGTCATCTGTGGATGCTGACACAGTAAGGTGAAAGGTTCAAAGGAAGCCAGATATTCACAGGCAGCCAGATCATCAGCCCATAGTGAACCTACTGGTTACAAGAGAAGAAATGACTTAACAATGGAGGGATCAGTTTTTACTGCCTGAACCCGCAGATCAATCTCAGCTTCATTAATGAGACAGCCAGCCATTCAAACTTTCTGGTGTATGTAATAGCATGCTTATGACACCACCCAGGAAGGATTCTGTCCAATAATGTTGCTCCCAAATCTGATCCAACCATAGATCTAGTTTCTAGTTTATGGGAAATATGGGAAATAGACAGACAAGTTCAATACACCACAGGAATGCAATCAAAGTCAAACGTCATTCTACCAGCAAGATAATGCCTAGTGGCTTCAGCAAGTCGATGATCTGGAAAAGAGAGGGGCAGCAAGAAGGGAAGCTATTCTAGCCTTTTT
>NW_007248545.1:238135-251019 GCF_000164805.1 Carlito syrichta | reverse complement strand
TTTTTTTTTTTTTTTTTGAGTTAGAGTCTCACTCTGTCACCCAGGCTAGAGTGCAGTGGCCCATTCATGGCCACTGCAACCTCAATCTCCTGGGCTCAGGCAATCCTTCTGCTTCAGCCTTCCAAGTAGCTGGAACCACAGGCATGTGTCACCATGCCCAGCTCATATATTGTAGTGACGAGGTCATGTTGCTCAGGCTAGTCCCGAACTCCTGAGCTCCGGCAATCCTCTTGCCTCTGCCTCCTAAAGATGCAGGCATGAGCCACCATGCCCGGCCTATTCTAGACTTTAAGGGACTGAAGAGATAGGATCAAATGCAATCTGTGAACCTTGATTGAGTCCTGGTTTGAACTGATGATCAAGAACACTTTGGGGACAGTTGGGGAAATGTGAATATGAAGGAATTTGATTTTAATAAAGGTTTGAGGCTTATTTTGTTAAATGTTATAATGATATTAAGACTAAATTGTGTTTTTTTAAGGCTGTATATTGAATTATTTGATAATATCATGTTGACTGTAAATTCTATTTTTTAAGATACCTCAGCCAAAAAAGAAAAGGTAGATGAAGCCAATAATGTAAAATGTTTATAATTGTTATATGTAAGTGATGTGCAATATGTACATGCTGAGTGTATGGGTGTTAATGATATAATTCTACTTCTCTGCATGTTTGAAATTATTCATAATTAAATAATAAAAACAAGTATAGACTAAACAAACATTCATCTATTGCACAAATATTTTCTGAGCACCTACTAATGCCAGGCACCAATCTAAGCTTGGAGGCTATAGCAATTGAATTTTTGAGAAAAGACTTTGTCCTCCTAGAATTATATCCTGTTGGACAAGGAAGACAATCAACCAACCTGGCAGGTAAACTGTAATGTGGTGACAAGTGCTATGGAGAAAAATAAAAACAAGAAAATAAGGTCAAGAAGAATATCTATTTGGGGTAGATATTGCTATTTTATCTGGGATAATCAGGTAATAACCTCTTTGAGTGGTGACATCTGAGCAGAGACCTAAACAATGTGAGCACTGGGACACTTGGTAGAGGAACATTTAAGGTTCAAAGTAGAGGGGATAGCAAGTGCAAAGGGCCTAAGGTAGGAGCATGGTGGCACATTCAAGAAGCAACCGATCTAGGGGGAGAAGGGTAGGAGATAAGCCCAGAGGGGGGGTAAATGGAGATGGAAAATTGTCAATGATGGGGAAATTTACAAGCCATTTCAGCTCTTACTCTGAGTGAGACAAGACATTTTAAAAGGGTCAAAATCTGACTTGTATTAATGTTATCCTTATGGAAATTTTAGACCATAACATGGCTTCAATGTGATGGACTCATGGCCAATTTTATTTCATCTATATTGCCCACCCTAATGAATTTTTTTTTAAAGAGAGACAGGGTCTTGCTCTGTTGCCTAGACTGGAGTGGAATGCAGTGGCACAATCATAGTTCACTGTAGCCTCAAATCCCTGGGCTGAAGTGATCCTTCCCCCTCGGCCTCCCGAGGAGCTAGGACTGCAGGAACATGCCATGTCACCAGGAAAATTTTTATTTTTTATAGAGATGAGGTCTCACTATGTTGCCCAGGCTGGTCTTGAACTCCTGGCCTCAAGCAATCCTCCTGCCTTCACCTCCCAAAGTGCTGGGATGACAGGCATGAGCCACCTTGCTTGGCCCTGAGGGCTTTTGCAGCAAATCCCCAAAATCATTTCACCTCAAAATAGTTCTGTATATATCTTTAAAATATAAAGTTGATTTTAGAAAACTCACAACAAAACCGCGGACACACCTAAAAACTAACAGCTCCTTAATATCATAAAATATCTATTTAGAGTTCAAAAGCTTAAACTGTCTTATCAATAATCTTCATAGAGTTTGTATGTATCGGCACCCAAATATGAGTTATGAATTGCAATTGTTGAAATAGTGCTTATGTTTCTTTTAATCTCCTCAATTTTAATTCTCTTCCACCTCTGTTTCTTTCAGTTTTTCTGTTGAAGAAACTGGGTCATTTGGGCTTTGCTGGTGACATCTGATGGTATCATTTCACATTTCTCTCTGTCCGTGGATTTCTTGTAAGTGGGCAGTTATATCTAGAGATCTGATCAGATTCAGTTTCACTTATTTTTCTTTTTGGCAAAAATACTTCATAGATGATGTTATGCGCTTCCACCAGGAGATGCATGCCATCTGTTTGCCCTTCATCTCACGATATTAGCAGCCACGAATGATCATTGCCTGTATTCATCAAGTCATGAGAAGGTGTAAAGTGTTGTTTTTTCCCCTTCTTTTATTAGCTAGAATCTATTTAGAAAAGAACCCCACCCCCCCCCCCAAAAAAGAAAGACCAGGCATGGTAGCTCACGCCTGTAATCCCATCACTTTGAGAGGCCAAGGTGGGAAGATTGCTTGAGCCTAGGAGTTCGTGATAAGTCTGGGCAACATAGCAAGACGTTGACTCCACAAAAAATAAAAAAAATAAGCCAGTTGTGGTGGCATGGACCTGTAGTCCCAGCTACTCAGGAGGCTGAGGTGTCAGGATCACCTGAGCCCAGGAGGTCAAGGCTTCAGTGAGCTGTGATCATGCCACTGCATTCCAGCCTGGACAGCAGAATGAGACCCCAACTCAAAGAGAGTGAGAGAGGTGGGGGGAAGGAAGGAGAGGGAGAGGGAGGGGGAGAGGGAGAGGGAGGGAGGAACGGAAGGAAAAAAATGGAAACTTCTTCAATATCAGCTATATGATTCAATTTGTATAGGACAGAGCACATGCTTGACTCTCCCTTTTTTATAAGTTTTCAAAATAATGAATCATTGCCTAGCATATTAGCTGACTGTTGCCATGTAACAAATTACCACACTTAGCGGCTTCAAACAATATGCATTTATTATATCACATTTTCTTCTTTTTTTTTTAGATTGGAAAATATGGTTTATTTAGAAAGTACGTTTGAGTGAGAAAGGAGATTCACCTCCCCAAGGGAAGGAAGGGGGCCAAAGCTTAGGAAATGTGGCAGCCATAGCTTGAATTGCCACACAGCCTGGCCAGAGTCTAGCAAAGCAATGGCTTACTATATCACATTTCCTATGGGTCAGAAATTCCTTGGCTTGGCTGTGTCCTGTGCTCATGATCTCCCATGAGGCTGCTGCCAAGGTGTCAGCCAAAACTTGGGTCTCATTTAAAGGTTTGACCAGGGAAAGTTGGTTGTTTCGTTTGTTTGACATGTAAAAATGTGGGGTACAGGCCAGGTGTGGTGGCTCAAGCCTGTGATCCCAGCACTTTGGGAGGTTGAGACTAGAGGATTGCCTGAGCCTGAGGGTTTGAGATTAACCTGGGCAACATTGTGTGACTTTGTCTCTACAATAAAAGAAAAAAATTTTTTTAATTAGCTGGGTGTGGTAGCACGCTCCTGTAGTTCCAGCTACTTGGAAGGCTGAGGCGGAAGGATTACCTGAGCCCAGCAGGTTGACGCAGGGGTGGCCTTGAGCATGTCCCTACACTCCAGCCTGGGTGACGGAGTGAGACTCCAACTCAAAATTAAAAATAAAAAAAAAATGATGTGGGGTACAATTCAGGGTTAAGTACGTAAGTGGTCATCGTACAGGTTAAGTTTGGGGCTCCCATTGGGTTTTGCCTGGTTTGGGATCAGGTACTGTTATGAAAGGTGGTTGTTGGCAGGATTCAGTTCCTTGATGGTTGTTGCCCAGAAGCCACCTCAGTTCCTTGCCACCTGGACTCCCAACATGGCAACTTGTTTCATCAAAGCCAACAAGGGAGAGAGTGTTAACCAGACAGCAGTCACAGTCTTACGTAGCCTAATCACAGAGAGGATATCCATCACCTCTGCCATCTTCGATGATTAGAAGCTAGCCACTAGGTCAGTCTACCTTAAGCAGAGGGGATCACACAGAAATGTTAACACCCGCAGGCAGAATTGCTGGAACCATCTTAGCCGCATCTAGTCTTCCTCCTTGACTGAGGAGTGTCATTTTTGGTTTTTTTGATATGACTTGGGTCATAAGAGGATTATTCTGGATGCTGCTTGGAGACTCTAAGGCAGGAGAGTAACGATGGAAGCAAATGAACCTGCTTTAAGCATCCCCATGGCTTCATTGTCTACTATTTCAATATCTAACATTTCAGGCCATGTATGGTTGCTCACACCTATAATCCCAGCACTTTGGGAGACCAAGGCAGGAGAATTTCTTGAATCCAGGAGTTCAAGACCAGCCCAGGAAACATAGTAAGAACTCATCTCTTACAAAATTTTTTTTAAAAAAACTGCTGAACGTTCAGCAGTTTTTTTTAAAAAAACTGCTGAATGTTCAGCAGTTTTTGACCAAAAACTGTATGACCCCGGGGCCCCACCCTCCCTATTTACCCAATCTCACTCTGAACTATTTTTTTTCTCCAGATGAAAAAAATCCTCAAAGACAAATGTTTTGCCTATGTGAAAGTGATGAAACAAAAAACAGCAGAAGCACTAAAAGACATCAAAATTCATTAGTTCAGAAACCATTGTGAGCAATGAAAAAAGCATCTTGATAGGTATATTGCATCAAATGAAGAAAACTTTAAAGGTGACTGAGTTTAAACATGTAAGAATAAATACACAATTTTTTGTAAATAAATACTGGGATTTGGGGGCCCCCCACATATACCCAATAAAATATTTGGTATTTATTCTTCTAAAACTTGGTCTCTGTGCTTATATAAATAGATATACCCATTAAACTGTATTATATTATTTTATAAAGTTTGCACGTAAACACTGTAATGTTACATGGAGGCATTGTTCTGCAATTTGTTTTTTGTCTCACACCCCACATCCATCCCCTTAGTAAGTTATGTCAGCTCTTCTGAAAACTATAGAATCTGTTCACGTCTCACCATGTCCATGGCTTCCACCCTGGTCTCTGCTCCCTGCTCTGCCCTTGGTGCCTTGTGGTCCATTCTCAACATTTTTTTAATAGGATGACTATTTTTTAATTTTTATTTTTCATAATTACAAGTCAAAGTACTATTTGATTATGATTTAGAAACCTGATTCTTTAAGTCTTAATACTCAAAGACTTACAGAAATTCCCATTGATATGTCATCATAGAACATCAATAATATATTTATTTTTGGTTTTCAGACGACTTCTTTGCCACATTTTCTGATTTTTTGTTCTGAAATGTTTTGAGGTGAACCTGTAGACTTCTCTCCCAAATTTTTTTTCACATAATATTAAGCCCAATGCTAAATGATAGCAATATAATTACTTCTCTATGTGGTTAAATTATTGATGATAAGAAGTAACTATTAAAATGGATATGCACATGTTATTTCATATGCACATAGTTCTTTTTCTTTCTTTTTTTGGAAATTCTTTTTTATTATTATAAAGATGTGGGGTACAATTCAAGGTTAGGTATACAAATGTTGATTATGCAGGTATCCTTGTTGATGAGGTGTACCCCTCCCTCCCCTAGCAGTTTCCCTCAACTGCCAATCCCACCCCTGTCCCCTGACAGTTTCCCACTACTGCCAATCCCTTTCTTATAGTATTACAATTGTTCCAGGTCCACTTATGAGTGAGAACATATGGTACTCTATTCTTTGTTTCTGTGATAGATCACTGAGTATGATCGACTCTAAATCCAACCAAGTTAGCTGCAAAGTCCATATGTTTGTCCTTCTTTATGGCTGTGTAATATTCCATTGTGTATAGGTACCACATTTTTTTTAATCCAGTCCAGCTTCGATGGGCAGCATGGTTGGTTCCATGTTTTTGCTATTGTGAATAGAGTTGCAACAAACTACAGGTATCTTTTTTGTAAAATGATTTGAGTTCCTCTGGGTATATTCCCAATAAGGGAATTGCTGGGTCATATGGAAGGTCAATTTCTAGCTCAACACTTTTTAAAGAAATAGAGCCTCACTCTGTTGCCTAAGCTGGAGTACAGTGGCATGATAATAGCTCACTGCAGCCTTGAACTCCTAGACTCAAGCAAACCTCCCACCTCAGTCTCCCAAGTAACTGGGATGAGAGGTACACACCCCTACACCTGGCGAACCTTTTTTTTTTATGTTACCCAGGCTGGACTCGAACTCCTAGCCTCAAGTGATCCACCCACCTTGGCTTCCCAAAGTGTTGGGATTACAGGCGTGAACCTCCATACCTGACCCTTCTCAATAATTCTTATAGAGTAAGTCTTTTAATCTTTCAATCAGATATGCCCAAAAGAATTGAAAGCAGTGACTAAAACATATGTATTCATAGCAGCATTATTCATAATAGCCAAAATATTGAAAGAACTCAAATGTTCATTGACAGACAGATGAATTGACAAACAAAATGTGGTACATATCTACAGTGGAATATTATTCAGCTTTTAAAAAGAAGAAAGTTCCAGCACATGCCACAAAATGAATGAACTCTGAAGACATGATGCTAAGCCAGACAAAAAAGAACAAATATTGTTTGAGCCCACTTACGAGAGGGATCCAAAAAAAACCCAGAATTTATTTATAATGAATTGTGTATTTATTCTTACATGTTTAAACTTTAGTCACCTTCAAAGTACTCACCATTTAATGTAATACACCTTTCAAGACACTTTTTCCACTGCTCAAAACAGATTTTGAACTCAGCAGCTTTGATGGCTTTTAGTGCTTCTGCCATTTTTTGTTTCATCTCTTCCACATCTGCAAAATGTTTCCCTTTAAGGACTTTTTTCATCCAGGGAAACACAAACAAGTCATTCTGGGCAAGACTGGTTGAATAGGAAGGGTAGGGCATGTGGGTCATGATGTTTTTGGTCAAAAATTGCTGAACACTCATGGAGATGTGGGCAGGCACGCTCATAAATCATCCATCATGAAATGGGCAAATGCAATGAAAGAATCTCCAAAAAAAATTCACTGAAGCTTAGTGCAGCCTCTCACAACAATGCTAGCTGGTACACTGATGCCAGTGGGTTCCTAGAACTCTTACATAGCAGGGAAAGCCTATACCACAAGGTGTCTGCCCTCCCAAAGATAATTCCGGGTTTTTGGGTCCCCTCTGTATATAAGGTACCCAGAGTCGTCAAATTCATAGAGACAAAGTAGAATGGTGGTTGCCAGGGGCTGAGGGCAGAGGGCAATGGGGAGCTATTGTCTAATGGATACGTGTTTGGAAAGAGGAAAAAATTCTGGAGATGGTTGGTAGTGGTAGTTACATGACAATGTGAACATACTTAATGCTGCTGAACTGTACACTTAAAAATGGCTAGAATGGTAAATGTGTGTTATATATATGTTACCATAATAAAAAATATATTCAGCCAGGTGTGGTGGTTCATGTCTGTAGTCCCAGTTACTTGGGAGACTGAGGTGGAATGATTGTTTGAGCCCAGGATGTTGAGGCTGTGGTGAACCATGATTGGGTCACTGCACTCCAGCCTGGGTGACAGAGTGAGACCCCACCTCAAAAAAAAATTAAACATTTTTCAGTCAGTTTACATCACCCCAAACTTTCTAAAGGCCCTCTATCTTCCTCTGACTCAAGACCAGAGTTCCTACACCGGCCTATAGGGCCCTCCTCCAAGCTTTGAATCCAACCCCCATTGCCCTCTGAACCCCCATCTTATTCTCATCTCCTGTTCACTTCCTCTCCAGACATGCTGGTCTCCTTGCTACTCCTCAAACACACCAAGCACGCTCCCCACCTCAGAGCCTTTGCACTTGCTCTTCTCTCTGCCTAGTACGTTCTTCTCCCAGATATCTGCAGAGCTGACTGTCTTACCTCCTTTAGGTCCTTGGTCATGGCTCCCCTTCTCTGGTCACCCTATTAAAATTCAACCTTCACCCATTTCCTTTGTCCTGCCTCTGTTTTTCTCCACAGCAGTGATTATCATCCAGAAGATTCTTCATCTTATGTATTTATGCATTGTTTGTCTTTCTTCTCTAGAATGCGAGTTCCAACAGAGTGGAGATTTTTGTCTTGCTTAGCAGAGTGTTTCTAGTGTACAGAACACATAATCAATACTCAATAATAATTGTTGAATGAGGCCGGGTGTGGTGGCTTACACATGTAATCCCAGCACTTTGAGAGGCCAAAGCAAGAGGACTACTTGAGCCCAAGAGTTTGAGACCAGCCTGGGCAACATAGCAAGACCTCATCTCTACAAAAAAAATGAGCCAGATGTGGTGGCATGCCTGTAGTCTCAGCTGCCCAGGAGGCTGAGGCAGAAGGATCACCTTAGCCCAGGAAGTGGATCACGCCACTGCATTCCAACTTGGACGACAGAGTGAGATCCTGACTCAAGATAATAATAATAATTGTTGAATGGATGGATTAATAGAAACATGCCTCATAGATCTTTTGGCTTTGGTCTATTTTGTCCCTATTTTATTCTTTTTCATTGCCTCAGAGTATTAGGCAGTTTGAAAATGACAGAATATACATTATCATCCATTTCATCTCTGTATGCTTAGCAAGTTCTCAGTGTAGTACAGTGTTAGAGCACTTTAGAGTCTCCAAGCCCCGACCCAACCCTTCTCAAGGTTTCCAGCTGCAACTGGAAACCTCCATGGCGAAGTTGCAAAGTTTGTTCCCAGATCCTCCTCTTCCCCAGGTCAAGGCCCTGGGAGCTGATTAAATTTTTCATCTGGGCCAGTGAGAAGAAGAAAAATGGAAAGGTATGTGCTCTGAGTGGCCAGGTGAGTCCTGAGCGCCAGCCTGGCTGTGCCCTGAACGATCTGAGGCTCTGTGGTTGGATTTCTGGGAACAATGAGAAAACTGCCAGGCTTGGCAGGGGCCCGAGGCTTTCCTGGTTGACTGGCCGGGCTGAGGGAAGTCACGTGGAGGTGACCCGGATGTGCTGGGAGCAGAGGCCTCACACTCAAATACCCATGGGAAAGCAACAAGAGGCACAGGCTGGGTATGAGGACACAGGGGGAGTGGGGACCACGGGGACCCAGAGAACCCGATCCATCCAAGCCAAGTGGGAATAGAAGCCCCATGTTGCCAGAGCTCCTGACCGCTTCCGACATTTCCTGATTTTTAAACATTGGTTCAAAATTTTTTTAAATGCCAGGTGATCTGCCAAAACATGTTTGAAAATTGACTCTCTTCCTTCCCCACACACCTCACTCCAGGGCTGCCAGTTTGCAACCCCGCGATTTAGCAAAATGATTCCGAACATGGGCTTTGGTCTTGTCCTTTGGGCTTTGTTGCTGTTTGGGCGAGTTCCTTGGCATCTCCAGGTCTGTTTCTTTATGTGTAAAATGAGAACAAAAATAAAGACTACCTCATAAGATTGGGAGAATAAAGGAGACTTAACAAACAGTACTGCAATTCGGTAGTAGTAGTTAATAGTAGTAGTGATAGAGGGAGATGGCCCAGGGCTGGGGAATATCAGGGAAAGAGGGATAACAAAAAGGACATGTGTAGGGTCAGCTGGTGTGCTGTGGCTGGAGGCAGGGAAGCATCAGAGCTTGCTGTGGCTTCGGTGAATGAGACTGAAGATCAGAGACCTACCTTTGATTAACAGAGTGAGAAAAGGATTCCACCAACCAAGCCGGAGACCCCATGCCTGAGACCTCCAGACCTGCAGGTGGCACTACATCTCTGCAAGGCTCCTCTCTATCTCAGGGGGTGACACATGTCCCAAAGCAGGGCTTCCCTTTCTGTGCAGACAATTGCCTGTCGGCGTCGGCGTCTAACTGTAGAACTTGACATTTGTGCTTGTTGTAGTTTATATTCTTTGGAACTAGACCTTCCAGTCTGCCAAGATTCTGTAAATAGATGCATTCGCTGCCCCTCCTGACTTCTTCTCTAGCAGTTTTGAGTAAAATTTTCACCAGAACCAGCTAGGATTCTGTTGGTTGCCAGCAACAGATACCTCAGGATGACAAAAAGAAACTGTATAACCTCTGCACCTAGAATGTCCAGGAAGTAGGACTAACCTCAGGTATGACTTAAGGTAATCAAATGATGATATCAGGACCTAGTTTCTCTTTGTCATCTTTCTGGATGGGATCCATTCATATACAGCCTCTTCCCAGCTGACCAACTCCTCATTTGAACAACTCCCAAGTCAGCAGGATTTCCTGAGAACTCAGAGAAAAACTCCTTGTATAGATTTTCATTAACATTAACGATGGTTCATCTGATTTGAGTCATATAGCCTTGGTGAAGAAATCACTATCCCAAGAGGAATACAATGTGCTAGTTGCTAGGTCTGGGCCGTATCCACCCTGAATGGGATGTAATGAATGAAATCAACACCCCTCAAGATCAAAATCTAGACTGGAGTGAAAAGGAGGTGGTGACCCCAGAGCTAAATCAGGTGCAGTTACCTAAAGTAGTTGCTTGGTGCTCCCCAACTCTTCTCCCCTCGGAAAAAAAAAAACACCAGTATTCACCTTCTCTTCTGCATAAAGGATTGCTTAGCTGGTGATTCTAAAGGGCAATATGATGTCAAAACGTCTAACATCTCACTGATTTTCAGGGCTACCTGGGCTGCCCTTGGATCCCCTTTCATATCTCATTGACTCCTAGAATCGCTCTAACCTAATTAAAGAAAGTAAGAGGACCATTTTTCCACCATGGTATAAAATTATTCAATAGATCATTTTTAGCACTTAGGGAACTCCCAAACCAGTCATAAATCCATTCAGATGTGAATTCATCTAACTCTGCTATAATTCAACCTACATATCTGCATCTAGAACAAGATTTGGGGTTTTTTGTTTGTTTTGTTTTGTTTTAATTTGGCCAAATTATCCAGAGTTCTAAACAGTTGGCTAAAGTCCATGAGAACACTCTCTGATGCCTTCAGACTAGAGTCTCTAACAAAAGGGAGTAAGAAGCTCTTCCAGAAGCTGAGCCAACTATGAGAACACAACAGTCTTTGTTCACAGTGCCTTAAAATTCATGCTTTAGAATATGACAGCCTAACACCAGCCAGTCTAGAGTTCCCAGACACTCCAAAACTCCAACTCCCCACATTGGAAATCATGTCACAAAAGGAAAATGTCATGTGTACAAAACTGGTCACAGCAACACCATTCCACAGGAGACTCATTCTGAAAATGTCCAACAATGGGGCCCAAAGGGAAAACCCTCAAAAATAACATGTATTGTGTTGAACTGTAAAAAATTAGTATTTTCATAGGCCAATAATAGTCAATTTCAACAATTTTATATAGTCACAACCAACTATTCTAGGACAGCATTGGTTTTCAAAGTGTAGTCCATGGATTCCTGAGTGGTCCCAAAGACCATTTTTAGAGGAACATGAGGCCCTGCACAGTGGTTAATGCCTATAATCCCAGCATTGGGAGGCTGAGGTAGGAGGATCCCTTGAGCCAAAGAGTTCAAGACCAGCCTGAACAACATAGCAGGTTGTGGTGGCACATGCCTGTAGTCCTAGTTATTTAAGAGACTGAGATTGAAGGATTGCCTGAATCCAGGAAGTTGAGGCTGCTGTGATCTGGGATGGTGCCACTGCATTCCAGTCTCAGCAACAGAATGGGACCCTGACTCAAAAATACATACATACATACATACATAAAATTTAAAAAGGAACATGAGGTCAAAATCACTTTCTTAATAATCCTAACATGTTATTTGCCTTTTTCACCATGTTGACATTGGCCCTGACAGTGCAAAAGCAGTGGTGGTCAAATTAGATGGAGCTGGAGTTCCTTCATTCACTTAGACTAAAATAGCATATTGCAGCAGACTAAATGCAGAAGCAGATACAAGAATCCAACCATCTCCCATTAAAGGCAGACACAAAGAGATTCGCAAAAGAGCTCTAAACAGTGCCCTTCTTCCCACTGATTCTTTTGTTTTGGAAAATATTTTCATAAAAGCATATTATTTATGCCAGCATGTAATGGATTTATTACTGTTATGGTGCAAATGAATTAATAAATACTTGTCAAGTATCCATTTTAATTTCTCATATGGAAAGCATCAATAGATATAACCCGCATAAACAAAAACTTGGTTGGGAGAGGTGGCTCACACTTGTCATCCCAGCACTTTGGGAGGTGGAGGCAGGAGAATCGCTTGAGCCCAGGAGTTCGAGACCAGCCTGGGCAGCATAGTGAGGTCCTGTCCCTATAAAATAGAATAAAATAAAAGCTATCTGGGGTCTTTAATAATTTTTAAAAGTGCAAAGGAGTTCTGAGACCAAAAGCTTAGAGAACTCCTGTACCAGCACAATCTGGAGAAACGTACATGAAATGGAGTGTTACAGATATTAGTAGGAACATGGCTGAAGATTTGTGGAACCTTGACCTGATGAGAAGAGAAGACAGAAGGAAGGAAAGGAAGGGGAAGATTGGAGGGAACCGGGGCGAGGGCTGGGCCGCGCTAAGGCTGGAGCACGGGGCTGTTTGAACTTAATGCCAAGATCGGGTCTATGGGGGATGCCTGAGATTTGGGAGTGACCTTGGAGGAGGCGGCTGGGCAGAGAGAAGGAGAAGGGTCGGGGGCACGGCGAGCTAATTCAGAGGCTGGGGGGGGGTGTAGGGACGTTCCTGGGGAAATCAGCTGCACAGCACCCCCCCCCCCAGCCAATCCCCAACTCGCCCAGAGGACGCTGTGCCTTCGGGGGTGTGGATGTGATGGGAACGCGGTGTACAGGTGAGTGCGACGTGGTCCGCCGAGGTGAGCGGGACAGGCTCTAGGTAGGATGGAGTGTTCGTGTTGTGGCGTGTGAGGTGTAGGGAGGGGTGTGGGGGACACATGCGTGGCCCGTGTAGCATCGCGAGTGTCCCGGCGCGCGGAGGAAGTCTAGAGGGTGTCCCGGGTCGCTGCTCGCGGCGTGCGGGGACCAGGGCGGGTGCGGCGCTGGAGCGTGCGGGGGGATGAAGCAGGCGACCGGGGAGCCG
>NW_007248545.1:222393-238035 GCF_000164805.1 Carlito syrichta | reverse complement strand
GCCGCCGCCGCCGCCCGCGCGCATCCTTGCCGTCCCGAGCCTCCGCGGAAGCAGGTATGACCGCGACCCCGCACGCGCCCGAGGGCCGGCAGACCCGCGTCCCTGCGCGGCGCTTTCTCCAGCCCAACCCAGCCCGGCGCTCACGGTCCGGCCTCAGTTTCCCACGGGAGGGCGCTTGGGTGCCCGTCTGCGGCACTGCGGGACCGGACCTGGGGCCTGAACCGGCGGGCGGGGGTGGGGGCTGGAGGGATGGGTGTAGACTGGAGGGTGGGAGACGCCCCCGGGGTGCGGGATAAGGGACCTGGCTAGGGTCCCGGGAGAGTCCCGGACGGCAGAGAGGGCTGCGAGTCCTCGCACGGAGGGGGCGGGGCGAGACATTGTTCGGAGATGACAACAAGGAAACTTGAGAGCTCACTCCCTGTGAGGTGGGCTGTGTTGCTGTTCCCACTTTACAGAGGAAAAAACTGAGGTCAGAGGGTGGAGAAGATTCCCTGGAGTCGCCTCTGCCATGCCAACTCCGGGGAACATGATTTATTCTCTAAGTGTCCCCTTCCGGGTGGTGCAGACCCGAGCCCCCTGCAGTCTATTCCCCTGGGGATTCTGCAGCGCTGTTTCCGTCCTGAGAATGACATATGGCTTAGGGGTGCCGGTAATGGGAGGAAGGTCTGGGGTTAGAGCCAGGAACCTTCCCCTCCTAGTGTGGAGGGAGTCACTGAGGCACAGAGTTTAGGGAGGAAGCGGCATCCACAAGAGGCCCAAGGCTCTCCACCCCATCTCCACCAGGGTGTGGGGGCAGAAGACCCCAGGTTGGCACTTGTCCCTGGCAGCCGGGTCCTCAGAGGGTCCATGAAGGACCCAGCTCAGCCTCCCTGAGCCCTGAGCATCCCTGCAGCCCCACATCTATGTGGCCCAACCTACCTGTCCACTGAGCAGCCCAAGTCCATGAGGAACACATGGATGCATCTCCTTCCTCTATCATCTTCCAGCCCCTGCTCCCAGCTCCCTGAAGACAACTATCTTCATAATGTAGGACGTTCCTTCCAGACCTTTCCCTGCGCCTATACAGTCATATATATGAAAATATGTAAACTACTTAGTAGCGTTGCAGGTCGATATTTAATAGAAACGCTGTGACGTGACCTATCCATGTCATTCTGCATTATGGCTTCTCTCATCTCCAGTTGCCATCTTGTTTGAAAGGTATCCACATTTCTACACATACATCTAGCTGGTTTATTTAAATTGTAGCACAGTTTTTCACCATGGGTATGACTCTTGATGGGCATTTAGGTGACAAATGTGTTTGGACTGGTTTATATTTCAGCCTTTTTTTGTAATTTGGTGTATTATCTGGGTTAAGTTCCGCTTCCCGTTCTTTATCCTAACGTACACACGCATGCACAGGTGAGCAAATAGATCTCCTTTCTGTCTGCCTGTGGCCAATGATAAATGCCACGCTTCTACAGTGGCAGGGTCCGTTGAGCCCAAAGGCTCTGCCTGTCCATGCCCCAGTGGACAGAGGTCCCATCAGGGGCCACCTCCAGGGGTTCTCGCTAGAAGTCCCCAAAGTCCTCCCCACCCTGTAATACGAGATGGAAGTAGTTAAGAACCGTGGTTTGGCAGGCTGGATGTCCAGGGTCCCAGTTGTGTGTCACAAACTTTCCACGTCTAAGCCGTGGCATTAGGAATACATGTTATCCTGGAACGTGTGATGGAGTTGCTAAAAGTTTGGTGGGCTGACGAAAAACTAGAGGCAGAGACACTTGTGTAACAATCCCAGCTTCCCCGCTTCCTCACTCAGGCAATTCCCTTCCTCTCTCCAAGCCACAGTTTTCACATCTATATAATGGGCATGATGGCAATGACAACCTCCCCTAACTATGGAGGGAGTGATGCAAGCAAAACACTTAGGGTATTGTCAGCATCGGTAGCAGGAAGCTTTGTCCCAGACAGAGGAGACCCAGAGATGACTCTAGAGTGGAGGTGATGCTCAGAGCCACCTTCTGGGACCTCGTCCACACACCAAGTACAGACCAGAGTCCTGAGCACCGGATGGGAGCCGGCAATGAGATTTCTGCTTGTTTTGTTTTATTTTGTTGAATCGGGGTTTCACTATGTTGCCCAGGTTGGAGTGCAGTGGCACAATCATGGCCACTGCAGCCTCGGCCTCCTGGGCTCAGGTGATCCTTCCACTTCACCCTTCCAAGTAACCAGGACTACAAGTGTGCACCACCACACCCAGCTTTTTTATTTATTCATTTATTTATTTAAGTTTATTTTAGAGTTCTGGGGCACATGTGAGGATCTGCTACATAAGTAAATTGCATGCAAGTGAGGTTTTGGTTTCTAGTGAGCCCTCTCTTTCCTTGGTTGTGGACATTGGTGGTCATGTGTCCTTTATCCTCCCTTCCCTCCTTTCACAGTGCCCAGCATTTGTAATTTTTTAATTTTTTGTAGAGACAGGATCTTACTATGTTACCTAGGCTGGTCTTAAACTCCTGGGCTCAAGCAATCCTCCAGTCCAAGCCTATCAAAGTTCTCAGGCTACAGGCGTGAGCCACCATGCCTGGATGAGATTTCTGCTTATTGAGAGCCAAGCCCAGCTGACCATGAAGTCCAAAAGGGTCACATCTCTTACAAATGGCCTACTGTGTGCCTGGCTCTGAACTAAGATGCAGAAATGAAGTGAACCGAAGTGCTCCCCTTTGGAACACAGGAGACAGCAAAAGTCACAGAGAAAGTCTGTGGGTCCAGGTCCATGCTCCTTTACAATTTTTAGATTCTTCCCAAGATTTTAAAAAGTTGGAGATGTAACCTAAAACTCCATATTTCTTTCTTTTTTTTTTTTAATTTAGGTACAAGAGGTACATGTGCTGGTTTGTTACATAGGTATATTGTGTGATGATGAGGTTTGGGCTTCTCTTGAGCCCAGGTGATGAGCATGGTGCCCAAAGGGTAGTTTTTCAACCCTTGCCCTCTCCGTCCCTCCCCCTTGAGGAGTCCTCAGTCTGTTGTTTGTTATTCTCATCCTTACACCCCTGTATACCCAGTTTTTAGCGCCTACTTATAAGAAGGAACGTGCAGTGTTCAGTTTTCTGTTTCTGTGATAATTTACTCAGGATGATGGCCTCCAGCTGCATCCATGTCATTGTGAAGGACATGATTTTGTTCTTCTTGATGACTGTGTAGTATTCCATGGTGCTTATGTACCACATTTTCCTTATCCTGTCCGCCAATGATAGGCACCTGGGTTGGTTCTGTGTTTTTACTATTGTGAATAGTGGTGGGATAGACATTCCCATGCAGGTGTCTTTTTGTTAAAGCGTGTCTGCTCTCTTGAGTATATACCCAGTAGTGGGACTGCTGAGTCAAATGGTAAATCTATTTTTAGTTCTTTGGAAAATTTCCAAACTGCTTTCCCCAGGGGCTGCACTAGCTTACATTCCCACCAACCATATTTGAGCGTTCCCTTTTTTCCAACCTCACCAGCCTCTGTTGTTTTTGACTTGTTAATGATTGCCATTTTGACAGGTGTGAGATGGTATCTTGTGTTACAACTCCATATTTCTGGATCCTCTTGAGAAATCAGAAAAGCTGGGAACTCCAAGTCCAACATTCAGCTGCCCGTTACATGGGGCAGGCATCTTGCAGGGCACCACAGTCCCCACCAGGCCCACCCCTCACTCATAAAGAGCAGCATAATATAAACATTAACAACAGGGGACTCAAAGTGGAGGCGAAAAAAGTTAACAACACGGACTCCACAGCCAGACCATCTCCTAGCTATGTTGCAGATGAGTTGTATGGGTTCAGGTAAATTGTTTAGCATTTTTGTGACTCTATTTCCTTATTGTAAAGCGGGGATAATAAATACAGCACTTGCCTCAAAGGGTTATTTGGGGCATTACATGGGTCAACACACATAAACCTCTTCCAACAGTGCCTGAGTCATGTGAATACCATCTAAGTGTCACTGA
Organism: Carlito syrichta; assembly: GCF_000164805.1. Taxonomy (NCBI): domain Eukaryota; kingdom Metazoa; phylum Chordata; class Mammalia; order Primates; family Tarsiidae; genus Carlito; species Carlito syrichta. Next base: position 234,058 of record NW_007248545.1, on the reverse strand, counting down.
TGCTGGTGCTGATAATGGTTGTGTTAACTGCCTGCCTGGTCCCTTTAACAGGACATTTATACTCCATATAAAATGCTGTGGAAGCACAGATGAGGGAGGAAGGAAGGAGGGAAGGAAGAAAAGTAACACTCTGAGCCCTTTCCAATAAGATGCTGCAATCCTGGATACTTTTTCTGCCCAAAGACAGACGTAGCAACATTTCAAGGAAAGATTCAAAGAGGAGGGTACTTCTAAGGTGGGTTTTAAAAGATGAATAGGAGTTCTTCTGAAGCAATGAGTAAGAAAGGCATTCCACCCAGAGGAAATCACCTTTACAAAAATCTGGAGGCATATCCAAGCAAAGCGTGTTCAGGAAGTGATGTCATCTAATGTCATTTTGCAGTAGGATGAGTACACAGAAAAACAGGAAGATAAATCTGGGGAGTCAGAAAAAGAACTTGAGATCATGATGGGTCTTGAGGCAGGAATAGAGATGAGCATTTCTTGTGTGATTACTATGTACAGGCACTCTTCTGATACCGCCCTTGCCATCTCATAATGCTGCTGGGAATCAGGTTTGTAATGTCTATGCTACTGATGAGTTTGACTGAGGCTCAGGAAGGGTAAGCCACTGGACCAAAATCTTGCAGTGGATCAAGATGTGTCTGATTTCAAGCCCGTGCACCACCTCTAAGCCTGTTTTCTCACTGGAAAGTGGAAATAACACTAGTAAAACCTACTGCATATGTATGTTGGGAAGGTTAAATGAGCTAAAGAAGTCACAACCCCCAGCACACGACCCAGCACAGAGCCACTGCTTGTGTTATTTTGATCAAAATGAGGCCTGTGATCCTCCCAGCCTCCGGCCTAACTCACACCCTGCCCAGCCTCAGGTGGGGGATCCCAGGGAGTGGATGACCAGTGGGCCTCAAAGTGTAGTTGCAGGACAGCAGCAGAGTGTCACCTGGAGCTTGTCAGAAATGAGGATTCTCACACCCACCCCAGACCTCCTGGGTCAAGGCAACTCAGGGATGGGCCCAGCAATCTGTATTTCAACAAGCCCACCCAGTGATTCTGATGCACACTCAAGTTTAAAAACCAATGATTTGGAGAAAAACTTCAAATGGCATCCCCTCCAACCACCCTCACACTCGAAGGTGGGGGGGGGGTGAGAATTCTGTCCTAACAAAGACACAAACCAGATGGTATAGTACAAGACACGTCCTCTTCAGTCCTGGAGCCTGGAAGGAACCATTTCTTTACAGACAGGGAAGTTGCCAAGGGGCCTAATGGAGTTCCTGGGATTATTATTCTTTCTTTTATTTTTTATTTTTTTATTTTTTGAGTTGGAGTCTCACTCTGTCGCCCAGACTGGAGTGCAGTTGCCGCTCCCGGCCACCGCAGCCTCGACCTGCTGGGCTCCGGTGATCCTTCCACCTCAGCCTTCCAAGTAGCCGGAATTACAGGCATGCGCTACCACGCCCAGCTGATTTTTTGATTTATTGTAGAGATGAGGTCTCGCTGCCTAGGCGGGTCTCGAACCCGCGGGCTCAGGCAATCCACTCACTTCAGCTTCCCAAAGGCGCGGGATTACAGGCTGAGCCACCGAGTCCGGCTTATTATTCTTTCAAACTTGCTCTCCTTTCTAGTCTTATAGCTTCCAGTCTGCCTACCCTGAAGGTCTGGGGAAAAATTTGACTTTTTTTTTTTTTTTTGAGTTGGGGTCTTACTTTATCGCCCAGGCTGGAGTGCAGTAGCATGATTATGACTCACTGCAACCTCAACTCCCGGGCTCAAGTGAACCTCCCACCTCAGCTTCCTGCATAGCTAGGACTAGAGGTACACACAACCATGCTCAGCTACTTTTTTATTTTTTGTAGAGACAAGATCATGCTATGCTGCTTAGGCTGGTCTCAAACTCCTGGGCTCGAGGCCTCCTGCCTCAGCCTTCCTAAGTGCTCGGATTACAGGCATGAGCCACGTGCCCAGTCAAATTAGCTGTTTCCTAGTGAGAAAACTCCCAGGCAGCTGAAGACCTGCCCCCACCCAACCACCATCTTAGAGAAAGTCTATTCTTAGAGGCCCCTCTGTGCCTGTGGGCAGTCTGTTCTCTCTTGACCTGTGAGAATATGTGTCCAGGCACAGGTCCTGAGCAGTGGAGAATGATCCCACGACTCTGCAGGAGGATTATCAAAGAGGTCCCAGGTAAGGGCCCCTGGGAGGTAAGCCCAGAGGATCTCCCATTAAGAAGATCCTCAGCCTGTAATCCCACACCTTTAGGAGGCTGAGGTGAGTGGATTGCCTGAGCCCGTGGGTTCGAGATCCACCTGGGCAACTTGGCGAGACCTCAGCTCTACAATAAATCAAAAAATTAGCCAGGTGTGGTAGCGCGTGCCTGTAGTTCCAGCTACTTGGAAGGCTGAGGCAGAAGGATCGCCGGAGCCCAGCAGGTCGAGGCTGTGGTGGCCGGGAGCAGCCACTGCACTCCAGTCTGGGCGATAGAGTGAGACTCCAACTCAGCGATGACTGGGTCTGCTTACATAAAAATTGATATATTCTGCATGACCAAAAGCAAAAACAAAAAACAAACCCATAAACCCAGGCATTCCAAACAAATAAAAATATGTGCCACTGTTATGACAAAGAGTTAATTTTATGGAGAAAGAGCTCTTAAAAATCAAAGACCAACCACCTCATCCAAAAAATTAAAGAGCAAAGGATATGATGTGAGTGATCATAGGAAAAGTACAAATTGAATTCAAACAGCTGATAAGATTCTCAACTGCATTCAAAATAGAAGAAAGAAAACCAGTGATTCTGCTTCTACCCATCGGGTTGTTGAATAGCATTCAGTGTTCATGAAGGTGTGGGAAAACCAACCGGGAGAGTGCAAATGATTGCAAATTCTGAGAGGAGTCAGGCAAACATGTCATATTGGAAATGTCCGTACCCGATGAGTCTGCCCTTCACCTCTAGGAATGTTTCCAGTAGATACCTTTGCACTGGGCACAACATGTTAGAACAAGGATATTCAGCACTGTGTGTAAGAACAAATGACTGGAACTATCTAAAATGCCCATCAGAAAGGAGCTAAGTACTGTAACTGTTGGAACAGTCACATCAGAGACTATGATGCAGTCATTAAAAAAAAAAAAACCAGGGCCAGGCATGGTAGCTCACACCTAAAATCCCAGCGCTTTGGGAAGCCAAAAAATGAGGATTGCTTGAGCCCAATAATTCAAGACCAGCCTGGACAACATAGCAAGACCTCATCTCTTCAGAAAATCAAAATATTAGCTGGCGTGGTGGCATGCATCTGTAGTCCCAGCTATTTGAGAGATTGAGGCAGGAGGATCACTTGAGCTCAGGAAGTCAAGGCTGTGGTGAGCCATGATTGTGCCATTGCACTCCAGCCTGGGTGACAAAGTGAAACCCTGACTCAATTTAAAAAAAAAAAAAGAAAGAAAGAAAAAGAAAACATTAGCTCTTTCTAAATGGATGTGAAACTATCTCCCAGATGTATTGTTAAAAGAGAAATGCAAGGTATATAATATAGCAGTGTATTCTACCATCTGTGTGTGTGAGTGGGCATATGTTTCAAAGGAACAAGAAGTGCACATATATACATATATTCATGTGTGAACATTCAAATCTGGACGACACACTAGTAGCTAGTGCTAGGGGTTACCTTTGCAGAGGTGAAACGGTATCATAGGTGAGAAGAAGACTAATTTTTTATTACCTACAATTTGGTATTCTTTTTGGTTTTTTGCCTCATACATTTACATTTATATATTATAGCTATAAATTTTAGCCACGCACACTTTATCTAAAGCAAGCACAACATTAAAAGTAAAGTGAGTTTCCCTTGACACCACTCAAATTATATATTATGTTTTCAAAAGAACATAAATCTGTTTTTTTTAAAGTAAGGACTTTGATCACAAGAGAACAAATATTGTATGACTCCACTTATTCGAAGTACCTAGAACAGGCAAATTCATAGAGACAGAAAGTAGAATAGAAGTCACCAGGGGCTGGGGGAGGGGAAATGGGGGGTTATTGCATAATGGGTACAGAATTTCATTCTGGGATGATTAGAAAGGTCTGGTAATAACCGGATGCAATGGCTCATGCCTGAAATGTCATCACTTTGGATGACTGAAGCGAGAGGATTGCCTGAGCCCAGGGGTTTGAGACCAGCCTGGGCAACTTGGCAAGACCTTATCTCTGCAATAAATCAAAAAATTAGCCAGATGTGGTGACACACACCTGTAGGTCCAACTGAAGGCTGAGGCGGAAGGATTGCCTGAGCCCAGCGGGTCGAGGCTCCAGTGGCTGTGAGTGTGCCACTGTATTCCAGTCTGGGTGACATAGTGAGACTCCAACTCAAAAAAAAAAAAAGTTCTGGAAATGGATAGTGATGATGGTTGCAATGTACTTAATGCCACTGAACTATATGGTTAAAATGATAAATTTTATGTTATACATTTCTGCCACAATAAAAAAAAATTAGAGATGACAAAAAAAAGGCTCTGACATCAGATCGCTTGGGTTCTAGCTTTTGGTTCTTTGTGTACTTGATCAACTGACTACCTTTTTAAGCCTCAGTTTTCCCATCTGTGAAATGGTGCTAAGAGTGCTGGTCTCACAGGAATCCTGCAAGGATAAAATTACTTCATCCATACAGACTGCTCTCTCTGCCTAAGACTATTATAGGAGGTTAGGATTTGGAGAGTAGGGAGGCTGCCATGAGCAGTTGGACCCAATACTAAGCCCAGCAGGTTCATGTGGGACAGGAGCCTAGGGAGTCTGTAAAAGTATCAAGCCTGGAATTTTTTTTTTGAGCTGGAGTCTCACTCTGTCGCCCAGGCTGGACATGATCACGGCCACTGCAGCCTCAACCAACTGGGCTCAGGTGATCCTTCTGCCTCAGCCTTCCAAGTAGCTGGAACCACAGGCATGTGCCACAATGCCTGGCTTATCTATCTATCTATCTATCTATTTATTTATTTATTGTAGAGATGAGGTCTCGCCAATTGCCCAGACTGGTCTCGAACCCTTGAGATCAGGCAATCCTCTCGCCTCCCCCTCCCAAAGTGCTGGGATTACAGGCGTGAGCCACCACTCCTGGCTAAGCCTAGATTTTTATATTTGCAAAAATTTGTATTTGCAAAAATTTTCTAAAAATATGTTTCCGTAATGTAAGTTGCCGATTATGGATTCAAGCAAAATTATCTTGGCTGATGGGAATACAGGTAAGATGTAGTCCTTCTTTACCTGGGGCCTGCCAACCTTAAATCTTGGCTCTGCCTCTTATTAACGGTGTGGTGCCAGGCAAGTTACTTAGCCTCTCTGTGCTTTTGTTTTCTGTAAAGGGAAGATAAGAATTCTCACCTTATTAGGGATGTTCTGAAGATTAAATGTGTCGAGTGCTTAGAACAACGCCCAGCACACAGTAAGGTCTAAATGAATGTATGTTAAATAAATGAACTTGAAATATGCCTGAAAGTCATAGCATTTTTGGCTTTTAAAAGGGGAATTTATTTTTTATATGACGAAAACAGTGTCTTGGCAGAATTACAGTCAGGAGGCAGAGCTGAACCTGGAGAAGTTCCCTGGGGTGGGTTTGCTGGGAAGTGGCTTGGGCAGGTCAAAGGCAGGGAAGGAGTGTCTAGCTGATGGGGGGATGGGGCTGTAAGACATCGAGGCTCAGAGAGGTTCTGACACTTGCCCAGGGGCCACACAGCAATAATAGAACACAGTTCAACCCCAACTTTCTCCTCCCCAGTGCCTCCCGGACTGGGAAAGTCTAATGATTGGGGACTGGGGTCTTGGGAGCCACTGGGAGCACCCTGGCAAGCATGGCCCTTTCCTTGCAGACCTCCAGGACGAATCCAGGCAGCCTTGCTTCCCCTCCTCATGCTAGAGATCTCCTTCCCGAGCCAAGTCTGGAAGGAGGACTGAGATCTGGGAAGTAGGCTGCATGCTCCCTCAAGAGCTTCTCCTGACTGGACTCAGTTGAGGGTCTTGAACAGCAGCTGGATCGCAGCTTTCCAAAACCAGCTTCACTCCCCACTCACTGGTTCCTAAACTTCCTCGGTGGGTGGCCCTGAGTCTGTGTGGAAGCTGTTGATTCTCTGACTTAGCTTTGAATCCCGGTTGAAAGGCACCACTCCCCACCCCACTCCCACCCAGGGGAGATCACCTTTGTCTCTTCTCAGGGGCAAAGCGTGCACCCCCCAGAAAAGGGCCAGAGAGAGGGAGAGACCACAAGGAACCTTTGGGGTCTGCGGCTGTGGGCTTCCAGGCAGCCTTAAGTGTTGCTCTAGAGATGGGGGGAAATGTGAAATATGCCTGGCACATGCCTGGCTCATTCATAAAGTCAGGCAAGGAGTGGCAGAGAGGTAAAGGAGGCAGGGATGAGAGGGAGGTTGAGGGAGATTAAGGGAGAGATCGAGGCCGCGAGAGACAGTCATGGGCCTGTCCAGGGCAGAGACCCTGCCTCCAGCACCCACCCTCCCTCCCCGTTGCATTCGGAGGGTGAGGTAAGGGGCAGAAGCAGACCCTAGGGAGGAGGAAGACTTCATTATTCCACTATTTTGGAGGCACGGCCTTTTGGCTGCCCCAGGAGAAGGGGCTGGCGGGGTTTGGGGAGCCCTGGATTACCCTCCACTGCTTGAGGAGCTGATTCCTGCCCTTAACACATTAAAGCTAAGATTTGGGTGTTAAACTTTCCCAGGCTCTTTTTTTTTTTTTTTTTTTTTGCATCGGAGTCTCACTCTGTCACCCAGACTGAAGTGCAGTGGCCGCTCCCAGCCACCGCAGCCTCGCCCTGCTGGGCTCCGGTGATCCTTCCACCTTAGCCTTCCAAGTAGCTGGAATTACAGGCATGTGCTACCATGCCCGGCTGATTTTTTGATTTATTGTAGAGCTGAGGTCTCGCCAAGTTGCCCAGGCGGGTCTCGAACCCGCGGGCTCAGGAAGTCCACTCACCTCAGCCTCCCAAAGGGACAGGATTACAGGCTGAGCCACCAAGCCCGGCTTTATTTCTACCTCCAGCAAGTGGTTTGTTTAAGGGTTAAGAGTCTGGGAGTCTGCCAGGCACAGTGGCTCGTGCCTATAATCCCAGCACTTTGGGAGGCCAAGGTGGGCTGCAGTGGCTGTGATCGTGCCATGCACTCCAGCCTGAACAACAAAGTGAGACTCCGACTCAAAAAACAACCAAAAAATAGTCACTCCCTTGAGTGTGGGCAGGGCAAGAAGCTGGGGGGTCCTGCGGTGTCAGCAAGCCAAGTGCACAACACTTGGTTCAGCGACCAGCTGACCCCCCAGTGGCTGGCCCCACCCTGGCTAGGGCTCCGATGAATGCCAGACATGCTCTGCCCTGCTCAGCAAAGGGATGAGGGTGGGGTAGAGGGAGGAGAGGCCCGGGCTGAAAAGCCAGAAACACCTTTATCTGGAGAATTCAGGGAAAGTTGAAAGATCAGAATCAGGGCCTGGGCGTGTGTGTCAAGGGAGGGCTGACGTCCAAGTGGAAGGTGACCTGACTGGTTGCAAGTCACTGACTGTTGGAACAGGAGCCTGACAGGGTGGGCCTCACTCCCCTCCCACGCTTCGGCATCAGAGGACAAAGTGCGGCCAGCCCAGTCACAGAAGGATGGGCCCATCGGGCAGATCCCCCTTTCCACCCCCCATAGAAGACGACCTGAAGAAGTGGGGTGAGGTAGGAGAGGTTGTGAAGACACATTTCCCTGCACTTGGCGGGAAGAGAGAAGTTTATCTTTGCAATTCATCCATTCATTCGACAAATATTTAGGGATTGTTTCCTGAGTGCCATAACCCTCGTTCACGGGAATCTAAACACCTAGACAGCAAAGTTTTGTGTGTTTTGTTCACTGCCGTTGCCTTGGTTCCCTGTAGAGGCCCAATAAACATTTACTTTTCAATTTTATTTTTTGAGTCCAAATCTCACTCTGTCGCTCAGACTGGAGTGCAGTGGCACGATCACAGCTCACCAAAACCTTGACCTCCCGGGCTCATGCAGTCCTTCCACCCCAGCCTCCTGAGTAGTTGGGACTACAGGCATACGCCACCACGCAAAGCTAATTTTTTTATTTTTGTAGATACAAGGTCTCACTATGTTGCCCAGGCTGGTCTCGAACTCCTGGGTTCAAGCAATCCTTTTGCCTCAGCCGCCTCCCAAAGTATTGGGATTACAGACATGAGCCTCCACACCCAGTCATTGTTTATTGAATGAATGGAGGAATGATGCTGAATGCATTCCAGCATTGGGCTAGACACTGAAAACACAGTAGTGAGCAAGCTACTCTCACCTCCCAGGAGACTCCTTGGACCCCCATCTCCTGGTCCACTTCCCATCCTCACCCCCACCAGTGGCAGCTGGACCTCAGATGGATGGGCTTGTGTCCTTGTTGGATCTTATTATCTTACTGGCTAAAATCCTCACCCTGGCCGGGCTCGGTGGCTCAGCCTATCATCCCGCGCCTTTGGGAGGCTGAGGTGAGTGGATTGCCTGAGCCCGCGGGTTCGAGACCCGCCTGGGCAGCGAGACCTCATCTCTACAATAAATCAAAAAATCAGCCGGGCGTGGTAGCGCGCGCCTGTAATTCCAGCTACTCGGAAGGCTGAGGCGGCAGGATCGTCGGAGCCCAGCAGGTCGAGGCTGCGATGGCCGGGCGCGGCCACTGCACTCCAGTCTGGGTGACAGAGTGAGACTCCAACTTAAAAAAAAATAAACAAATAAAAATAAATTTTAAAAAATAAAATAAAATAAAATCCCTACCCTGAAGGCCTGTCTGAACCCAGCTGTGTTGTTTGCTGTACACACAGAATCGAACTGGCCTCAGTTTCTCTCTCCACACTTGCTATGGTTTGCCAAATAGATACTGATGGGGTCTATGTGGCTTTCTCCTCTATGGTAATAAAAATTAAAATAGATAGTATCCTTAAGTATAACTACAGGCCAGACACATCCATGAATTCACTGACTTCTTTCAGCAACCGGAAAGGGTAGGTACAATTATCCCCATCTTACACACAGAGAAACTGAGTTCTCATGCTGCATGATTTCTCTGTGTCCTTACAACAGTCCTGTGAGACAGGTAATGTGATTGTCTGCATTTTGCAGATAAGCAAAACAGGTTCAGAGAGGCAAAGTGACTTGCTCAAGGTCACACAGAACTCGTCAATTGTGCAACTGGGATTGCAACCCAGGCAGTTTGACGGCAGAGCCCACCTTGTTCACCCCACCCTGCCTCTCCTGAGCTTCCTGGTGTCATCTGACAGGTGACTGTGGAGGAGGAGTGGACATTTTTCCTCTGTGACAGGGCTCTCTCGAAGCCTCTGGTGCACCTGCCACCAAGTGTAAGGTTTCGGCTTTTCCCTCTGCCGGGAACCACCCTGGGTCACTGTGTGGGTGAAGATCCTAATCTCCCCCAACAAAGAGGGCTGCCCAGTGCCTGGCTTGTGCACATCTGGGTTGCTCAGCCCCTCGCCATTGGGGCACCATAATCTCAGCCCCCACATCTCCCTGGGGGCCTGGCTTCTTCCTGCCAGATAGCCTCCCTGGGGGTGGAGGGGTCCAAGGAAGCCCATGGAGGCTGGGCCTGCCAGCCTGACTCTGGCATGAGGTGGGGAGTGTGTGGCCTGGGGCAGAGCCCAGAAGAGCAAAGCTGGCTTTCAGGGGCTGGCAGGAAGTGGAGACAAAGTAGGAAATGGGGGAGGCCAAGGAGAAATATGTCACCTGTTTCTCATTCTTGCCTCTGATTCATGCCTTTCACCTGGTGTTAGAGGAGGTGTGTATTCAATAAGCTGCAATAGGCCGGGCACAATGGCTCACACTTACAATCCCAGCACTTTGGGAGATCAAGGCAGGAGGATCTCCTGAGCCCAGGAGTTTGAGACCAGCCTGGGCAACATAGTGAGATCTCATCTCTACAAAAAAAATCTAAAAATTAGCCAGGCATGGTGGCACGTGCCAGGCGTCCCAGCTACTCAGGAGGCTAAGGCGGAAGGATCACCTGAGTCTGCGAGGTGGAGGGCGCGGTGAGCCGTGATCATGCCACTGTACAGCAGCCTGGGCGAGAGAGCGAGACCCTGCCTCAAAGCAAAACAAAAACAAAAACAAAACGCTGTAATGCAAGGAAACCCACTCTGGAGGTCGAAGACCCAGGAAGCCCAGCCGACCAGCACTTAAAGAGCACTCACTACAGAACGGCACAGGGATCAATGTCTGGTCTGAATTCCCTCCTTTAATCTGCATGCAGTAACCTGATCAAGTAGGCACATCATCACCCTCAGCCTTGTCACCACCTCTGTCCCCACAATCAGTAGCAGCAGCTGCATTATGGTCACCCACGTGGCTTCCTGGACCCAAGACCCAGTCACAGATAGGGAAACTGAGCCTGAGGACATGACGCATCCATCCCCTAGAGAGATGGTTAAGCATCAGAGCTCTGAAGTTTGAAAGGTCCAAATCTGATGCCTAGCTCTGATGCTTTCTAGCTGTGTGACTTCATGCAAAGAACCTAACCTCTCTGAACCTCAGAGGCCTCATCTGTAAAACAGAGATGCTCCCGTTTTCTGCCTCAGGGGGTTCGAGGAGGGTCACAGAAGCCGGTGCCTGTGAAGCACTTGCACAGGGCCTGGCTCACACCAGAAAAGCAAAACAAACACAGGAACGCTCTCTGGCAAGGGAATAGCTCGGGGCATTGGGGCATCGGGTGGGGCAGCCCTGGATTGTGAGAAGCAAGTGTTACCCAGCGTGAGAACGGGCTCTGGAGGGCAGGCGTGGGGAAGGCTTGGAGAGACCACTCAAGGGCCCTCCTTCCCAGGGAGCCAGGGTATAAAGGGGCGGGAGGGGAGATTTTGCCTGGCACAGGGCTGAGGTTCAGGACTGGGCTGCAAAGTTCAGTCTGAGGGCGGTCAAGGAGTCGAATTTTTTCTCCAGTTGCATGGAGGAGGTCCCAGGAAGAACCAACTACTCCCTTCCTGTTCCTGACCCAAAGTGTTCCTCAAAACTGCCAACACAGAAGATCCTCACTGCGCATGATGGCATTTCCTTCTGGGCCCTTCTCTCTTTTCAATGCTTTGCTTCTGAATAGCCATAAAAGTGGCCCCCAAGGTCTATCCTATGCCAGCCAACCCTGAGCATCTTTCCTGTAGCTTCCAGGGTTACCACGGACAGCTGTGGGGGTTGTGTGCTGCAAAACTCCGGAGGCGTCATTGTCATTGACACAGACTACATTATGAGTAATGCTCCCTAGAGTTGTACAATGCACAACCTGTGCAACCATGTGGAGCTGCTCTGTGATCCTTCTTCCAGCAGAAGGTGCAGAATCATCTTGGGTGCCCCAGCTCTAGCTGCATCTCAAGACAGAGAAAGACTGAATGGCGTCCAAGTGCCTATCAAGATGCAGAGAAGCTGGACATGATGGCTCACACTTGTAATCCCAGCACCTTGGGAAGAGGAGGCAAGAGGATTACCTGACCAGCCTGAGAAACATGGCGAGACCTCGTCTCTACAGTAAATCAAAAAATCAGCTGGGCATGATGGTGCATGCCTGTAGTTCCAGCTACTTGGAAGGCTGAAGCAGAAGGATCGCCTGAGCCCAGCAGGTCGAGGCTGCGGTGACTGGGAGCATGCCACTGCACTCCAGCCTGG
>NW_007248545.1:212385-222323 GCF_000164805.1 Carlito syrichta | reverse complement strand
AGACTCCAACTCAAAAAAAAAAAAAAGATGCAGAGAGCCCAGGTCTGCTGCCGAGGTTTTTCCTGGAGAGCTTGTGTCTGGGCGTCATGGTGATTCTTGATGGCCATGGGTTATTATTATTATTTTTTGAGTTGGAGTCTCACTTCGTCACCTAAACTAGAGTGCAGTGGCATGCTCCCAGTCACCGCAGCCGCGACCTGCTGGGCTTCCAGCAATCCTTCCGCTTTAGCTTTCCAAGTAGCTGGAACTACAGGCACACCCTGCCACGCCTGGCTAATTTTTTGATTTATCATGGAGATGAGGTCTTGCCAAGTTGCCCCAGCTGTTCTCAAACCCATGGACTCAGGCAATCCACTCACCTTGGCCTCACAAAGTGCTGGGATTATCGGTTAAGCCACCAAGCCTGTGAATTACTGACAGTCCTTATTACAGATGATCGGGAGGCAATACAACAAAGTGGTTATGAGAGCTGGCTCTGGAATCAGAGAGCCATGATTTCAATTTTGCTTTGCTACTCTCGCTGTGTGGCTTTGGGCACATCACCTGACCTCTCTGTGCTTCTGTTTTCTCATCTAAAAAATGGGTGTATAATAATATACATGAGTACAGAAGAGCTCTCCTGACCTGGAGTTGCCATGAGAAGGAAATGAGATTGTGTAGGCAAAGGCGCTAAGCACAGTGCCCGCTGCATACAACGGTCACTACACGTGAAAGGTCAAAGAGGTCACCAGCCAGGGCCAGGGAGGCAAGGTTCGGAGTCACCTATTGGAAGGCAGCTCCCTGAAATTCCACCAGGGTGATGGGGAACTTGGGGCCCAAGCTGAAGTCTTTGGCCTGGGGCCAGATCACGTCAGTACTTGATTGGGCCTTGTCAACATGACCCTGAGAGAATCAAGAGCTACTGGGGTTTCTGAGATTCTGCAGAGTGGATTGTTTGGGCAAATACCAGGAAGGAGGAGGAGGCCTCCCATCTGGAACTCCACACCCTCCGTGAATCCTCTAGTCCAAGGGTCTGCACACCACAGCCTGCGGGCCAAGTTCAGTCCACCAGCTAGTTTTGTGCAGCCTATGAGTAAGAACGATTTTGACATGGTTGAAAAGAAATCAGGAGAAAAATATTATTTCATGACACATGCAAATATATGAAATTCAAATTTCAGTTTACCATAAGTAAAGTACTACCGCATAGCCAGGCTCATTTCTATATTATTGGTGGCAGTTTTTGCACTATGGTGGCAGCAGCCTGAAATATCACTATCTGGCCCTTCCTGGAAAAATCTGTCCACCCCTGCTCTAACCCAGTGGTTCCCAGACTCTGCTGCACGTTCGAATGACCCAGGGAACTTCTTAAAAGCTTCATGCTCAGATCACACACCAACCAAGCAAATCCGAATGTTTGGGACTGGAAGTCAGGCATCAGTATTTTTTAAAGATCTGCTGGTGACTTCATTATGTTGCCAAGTCTGGGTACTTCTGATTCAGCATTTCTTTAGTCTCTACTGTGTCCTCTCGCCAAACCTGAGAGGGCTGTCCCTTCCCATAGCTCAGAAAGCTTGCTCAGGCTGGGCGCCGTGGCTCATGCCTATAATCCCAGCATTTTGGGAGGCCGAGGCAGGAGATTTGCTTGAGCCCAGGAGTTTGAGACTAGCCTGGGCAACATAGCAACCACATCTATACAAAAAATAAAAAAAACTAGCCAGGCATGATGGCATGTGCCTATAGTCCCAGCCACTTGGGAGGCTGAGGTGAAAGGATCACCTGAGCGCAGGAAGTCGAGGCTGTGGTGAGCTGTAATTGTGTCACTGCACTCCAGCCTGGGTGACAGAGTGAGATCCTGACTCAAAAAGAAAGAAAATCTTGCTCAGAGCATAAGGCACCTTCCTGCCCTGAGACTTGGGGGCGGGGTTATAAGCTGACACTCCACAGGCCTCATTTATGGATACACACACAGTACTTTTTAAATTGGGAAGCCTCACTTTGGCATCTGGACTTAGATTCTCTTGAAAGATTGGAAGAGCTAGCCATCCTGGGCCTGTAGTTTCAAGTGGCTATAACTAGTTGGATCTGACTCGGCTTCATTTTTTTACGTTGCCTTCTTGGCCCCTAGAGGCATTTGAGTTTGAGACTCCTGCTTTAATGGTAAGGAACTCTAGGCTAGCGTGTCTCAATTTGTTTTTTTAAGAGACGGTGGGTGGTGGAGGAGGGTCTCTCTATATTGCCCAAGTCGGTGTTGAAGTCTTGGTCTTAAGCGATTCTCCAGCCTCAGCCTCCCACGTAGCTGGGATCACAGGCTGAGCCGCTGCACTTGCTACACATCTCAAATGTTAACATGCACACAAGTTTCTCGGGGTCTTGTTAAGATGCAGATTCTGGTTTAGTAGGTCAAGCGGGATCCGAGTTTTGTGTCTCTACACAAATGCCAATGTCGCTGATCCTGGATTTCAAGTGTGAGCCATCACACCCAGTCTGTTTGCCTTTCTAACAAGGCAAACCAGGTGGTACCACTGCAGCCAATCTGGGGACCAGACTTTGAGAACCACCGCTCTCAACTCTGTACTGACTCTCACCTAGGGTGAGGGGTGCCCAGAGGTCCCCCAGAAGGCGGGATTTTTGTTCTCTCTGAGAACAGATTCCTTGACTTCCAGTTCTCACTGAGAGAATCAGGTCTTGGTTGGCTTCTTCAGTCAACCATCTCGCTGACCAGACCCAAGCGGTTTTCTCAAGTTCAAACCCACAATTTAAAGACGTAATTGGAACTTGGAGGCAGCAGAAGGTTTTGTCCATAGGTTGCAAACTTCTTCCCCATTCCAGGGGGTTCTGATCCGTGCAGCTCACAGCCACGGCCCTCTCCGAGGAGGTCTCATATTAGATACCCCAGGAAGCCCAGAGAAAATGGATTCTAGTATCAGATATGGGGTCTTGGGTGGGTCCAGGTCTTTAGTTTCAGGTGCAGAGCCCCAGGGGTGGGAGGGGAGAGGCCACACTCTACAAATAGCCATGGCTACTGTAGCTTTAAGGCCATGGGCAGACTGGGCCCAGAGCCATCCGCCACAACTGCCTTGAACAAGAATGGCCACCCAGGCCCCAGCTGGTTCCCCAGAGTCCTTGAACTTGAGAGGACTGCCAGCCAGATCTGTATGGGTGAGCTGAAGATCAGAGAATATGAATGACTGAATTCTCTTCCTGAATGCCTGAGAGCAGGGACTGGCGGTCTCACTGGGGCACTGCCTTACTCTGGAAGGCAGAAGCCCCCTACTGTTCATGGGAAGCCTGAAGCCCCTGCCCGTGGATGGGGGTGTGAGCAGGCCTGGTGTCCGCTGTCCCTCCCAGGCAGACCTTCAAGTCCCACGTGAGGGGGGGGCCACACGGGGCCTGGCCCTGGGGATGGCAGATGTCCTGGGGAAGCTTGGATAGCCCTCATGCAAACCCTGGCTCTCCACTTGCTGGCAGGATGACCTTGGGCAGCCGTCCATGCTGCTGAGGCAATGACTCCCCATGGGGTTGACTCAAGGATTAGATGAGGTGATGTTCACAGAGTGCCATGAGAGTTTCTGGCACATGTGAGGTGCTTGCCAAATGGTGGCTGCTATTATCAGCATAATAACAGATATTAATTGTGATCATGTAGTTATATACACTACCCTGACACAGCCTCTCTCCCATTCTCTCACAGGCTTCCAGACACGACAGTTTGCTTATGCTCAAAAAGCACCTATTTGGCAGCAACTGTATTCATTCTCCGACTCAGCCCAGATTTAAGTGTCTTCTGTGTGCCAGCCACTGTTCTAGGTCAGTGCTGTCCAATATACATATAACACAAGTCACAAATCTGAACCACATAAGCAATTAGCATTTTCTAATAGCCACATTACAAAAAGTAAAAAATAGAGCCAGGCAGGGTGGGTCACATTTGTAATCTCAGCACTTCAGGAGGCTGAGGCGGGAGGATTGCTTGAGTCCAGGAGTTCGAGACAAGCCAAGGCAACATAGCAAGACCTCATATCTACAAAACTTAGCTGGGTGTGGTGGCACACACCGTAGTCTCAGCTCCTCGGGAAGCTAAAGTGGGAGGATCGTCTGAGCCCGAGGCTGCGGTAAACCATGATTGTACCACTTCACTCCAGCCTGGGTAACAGAGTAAAACCCCAAATCAAAACAATAAATAAATAAGTAAAAATAAACAGATGAAATTAATTTTAATATGTTTCATTAAACCCAATATTATCACTAACATGTAATCAATATTTAAAATTACTCATGAGTTTTTTTATGTTCAATATGACTTTTTTATTTTTAATTGTGGAAAAATATACCTAATATAAAATGCACCACCTTAACCATTTTTAAGTGTGCGGTACAGTAGCATTAAGTGCACCCACACCATTGTGCCATCCATCTCCAGAACTCTTATTATCCTGCAAAATATGAATGAGATACTGTAAGTCTCTCTTTTTCATACTAAATTGCAATCTGGACTGTGTCCTACATTTAGCACCTCTCAGTTCCACTCTAGGTGGTTCCAGCACCCAATAGCCGCCACACATGACCGGTGGCTACCGTCATGGACCACAAAGCTCAGCCACTGGGGTAGAAGCAGACTGAGCTAGGTCGCAGGGAGTGAAAGCCCCAGTGGAAGGAGCTAGATAGAGAGTGTTAGGCTCTACAGAGAAAATAAATAGGGCCGTGGGCTCTGGGTGATGGAATGCCAGGGAGGCCTCTCTGAGAGGTGGGTTTGGGCCGAGGCTTCAAAAAGAAGCCAACCCTAAGAAAATCTGGGGGGATGGTCCTCAACCCTAGCTATGCATCAAACTCTGGGGAAGTTTAAAAGAAAACACAGATGAAGGCCAGGCACCATGGCTCACGCCTGTAATCCCTGCACTTTAGGAGGCCAAGCGGTAAGAATTGCTTAAGCCCAGGACTTTGAGACCAACCTAAGCAGCATGGCAAGACCTTGTCTCTACAACAAAATCTTAAAAATTAGTTGGGTGTGGTGGCATGCACCTGTAGTTCCAGCTATTTAGGAGGCTGAGGCAGACGGATTGCCTGGGCCCAGGAGGTCAAGGCTGCAGTGGCCGTGATCATGCCACTGTATTCTAGCCTGGGTGACAGAGTGAGATGCTGCCTCAAAAAATAAAAATAGAGTATAAGGACATCAATCTGATTAAATTAGGACCCTTCCTGGGATCAGTAGTCACTGGACACTGCTAGGGGAGGGAGGGAGGAAAGGAGAGAAGAAGAGAGGGAGGGAGAGAGACAGGCGCCAACACAAAGGGTACTTGGTCCACTGCCAGGGAGAGTGAGGGCCAGTTAAAAGCCCAAACTTCACCTGCATGCAGCCTACTTATGTAGTTAATCCTCACTGGTACCCCACAACTCTATAATAAATATTTTTTTTTTTAAATAGGACCCTAGCCAGGCTCGGTGACTCAGCCTGTAATCCCGCGCCTTTGGGAGGCTGAGGTGAGTGGATTGCCTGAGCCTGCGGGTTCGAGACCCTCCTGGGCAATAAAATAAAAAAATTAGCCGGGCATGGTAGCGCGCGCCTGTCATTCCGGCTACTCGGAAGGCTGAGGCGGAAGGATCGCCGGGGCCCAGCAGGTCAAGGCTGCGGTGGCCGGGAACGGCCACTGCACTCCAGTCTGGGCGACAGAGTGAGACTCCAACTCAAAAAAAAAATAGGACCCTTCCTAGCAGCCTCGTTTTAACTTACCCACCTCCTTAAAGGCCCTCCTCCAGATATAGACACATTCTGAGCTACTGGGGATTGGGATTAGGAATTTGGGGGGGACACAATTCAGCCCCTAACACAGCTCAAAGTGGCAGGTGGCTGGGGGTAGACCAAGTGCTCTTCGTCTCCCCTCCTCACCTTACTCTTGCACACACACGAGCAGTTGTGGGGTTCAGAATGTTTACGGAAAAGCCGCTTTCCAACTGAAAAGTTTTCCAGCCAAAACCAACCCTTGTGACCATTCCAGCATAACAGCCAAATGTCAACCCTGCCCACGGCCTTGAAAGTCCATGTATATTTATTAAGCACCTACTGTGTGCCAGGCTCCGAGCTCAAACATTGGGGAATCTGTCTAGGGACCTCCCTACCCAATAGGATGGATAAGAAAGGGCCATGGGTAGCCATGATATGAGGCAGGCGGAGAAAGTAAAATAGGAGAGGTCAGTCCTCCATTATGAGGATTATGGAGGACGGTGGATGACTTCCATTCGCTGGGGACTTCCTAGGGGAAGTGGCATTGGAGGTGGGCCTAGAAAGTTATAGAGAATTTATTGGTCAAAGAAAGGCACTTCAGGAGTGAGTGAACACGTGGCAGTGGGAACTCCCAGAGTGTCGGTGGGATTTGGCGTGTGGCTGGATGGATACGGAAGACAAGTAAGAAGCTGCTTGTAGGCACTGGTCTCTCTCAGTGTCAGGCCTGTGCCAGGTGCTTCATAGCTACCATTTAATCTTTATACCAACCCAGTGAAGTCGCCACTGTTTCCCCCTCGTTTTACCGAGGGGGAAACCAGGGCACAGAGAGGGTAAGTAAATTCTACAACATCACACAGTGATAAGTGACAGAGCCGGGATTCAAACCCGTGCTCTTAACCACCACCCTATTGTGAAGGGAAGTGTAGGGAGAGAAAGGAGACATGTAGGTTGGTGCCAGGTAGTAAGGTGTCTTGAAAGACAGCTAAAGGTTGGGCCTTTATCTGAAGACATCAGGAGCCACTGAAAGTTTCTGATAAAAACGTGACACGGAGACAGCTAAACGTCTGGGAATTACAGCCAGAAACGAAATCTTTCACTTATGGATCTGGGAAACTCCCCTTCCAGCACCTTCCTTTCTAAGGCAGCCTAGCAAATAAGTCTGTCACTTTAGCAGCCACCCACATGCTTTCATTCTTCTTTCTCCCTAGTAATTACAGCCGCCAACATTTGTTCAATACAATGCCAAGAGCTTTGCATGCATCATCTCGTTTTAATCCTCATTCAAAACACAAAAAATCCCAGGGAGGCAGGTACTATGGATGGGGCCATTTACGGATAGGACGGCTGAGGCTCAGAGAGGTGGTACATGTTGCCAAGGTCACCCAGCCAGACTCCACCCAAGTCTCTCTGACTCCAAAGTCACATTTTAAATCATAATAGAACCATCCTTGTCTCCCATAGACCTACCATACAAACTTCCAAATATTAGGTTAACCTTACTTTTCTGACTCTAGTCAGGGACACTGCAGTTTATTCCCAGGGGAATAATCACCTCCCTTCCCCTCACCTGCCTCCCCCACACACACCCGCTCCTGGTATCTTCTGAGGCTTAACAGACACCATCCTTCCCAAGTCGTCTCCAACCTTGGCAGGGAGGGCTAGAGGGAACAGGTGACACGGACCACGTTCTCCTCTGCTGTCAACACACACCACCCTCCCTGAGCGAGTGTGCCACTGCCAAGATGGGGGAAGGGCAGGGCCGTGGGCTTAGGCGCTCACCACTGGTACCCCAAGTCACCTGTCCACTGGGATGCGATGACACGACTCCTGGCACAGGGCCCGGCGGGTGAGGTGTTTTCTCAGGTAATTGTGACTGTACAAGACGAGGCCTGGTGTAGCCAAGGATTCGGGCAATAAGGAAAGCAAACACAGCACTAAGACTTTGTCAACAAGGGCATGGGAGAGAGACGCCATCCAGGAAGTGAGATACTGTAAGTCTCTCTTTTTCATACTAAATTGCAATCTGGATTGTGTCTTACATTTAGCACCTCTCAGTTCCACTCTAGGTGAAACTCCTCTGAAATACATCTTTGGCTCACTCTGTCCCCAAAAGCACAGGAAGCTGTAGAAAGAATTATCAGGGGGTTAGAGACCCCAGGCAGACTTTGCTACTTGGTCGAATACCTCACCCTTTTCAAAAACTTTTTAATTGTTTTGTTTTGTTTTTGAGTCAGAGTCTCTCTCTGTCGCCCAGGTTGGAGTACAGTGGCACGCTCACGGCCACCACAGCCTCAATTTGCTATTTCCAAATAGCAGCCTATCATAAGTGTTTTTCTATTTTGCTATTAAAAAATAATCTCATTTATTATTTTTTATGATACAAGCAATATATATTCATTGAAGGAAAGGTACTAAACACAGATACATGATAAACCCAAGATCCTGTTACCCAGAGATAATCACTGTCAACATCTGGGTTAATGCTATCCAAAATGTTATTCCTATGAACACAGATACATACAAATCCATAGGGTTTTTTGAGTCTGGATCTGCCTCTGTTGCCCAGGCTAGAGTGCAGTGGCATGATCATGACTCACCACAGCCTCAACCTCCTGGGCTGAGGCGATCTTCTGTCTCAGCCTCTGGATTAGCTGGGACTACAGGCATGCACCACCATGCCCAGATTTTTTTTTTTTAAAAGACGAGATCTTGCTATGTTGCCTAGGCTGATCTCTAACTCTTGGGTTCAAGCAATCCTCCCGCCTCAGCCTTCCACAGTACTGGGATTATAGGCGTGAGCCACTGTGCCTGGCTCAGGTTTTGGTATTTTTTTAGACAGGGTCTCACTCTGTTGCCCAGATTGTGCAGTGGCGTGACCATAGTTCACTGTAATTTCAAGCGTCTGGGCTCAAGTGATTCTCTTACCTCAGCCTCCTGAGTAGCTGGGGCTACAAGCACATGCCTCCATACCTGGCTAGTTTTAAAAACTTTTTTTGTAGAGATGGGGACTTGCTATGTTGCCCAGGCTGTAAAGGTTTTTCTAAACAAAAATCACTAACCATTCTTCCTAAGGGCTCCCCCAACATTTCAATCTTGTGCCTGTATCATAAAATTTGTTGAACCCTTCTGCGCTTGTACATTTTAGGTTTCTTGCCATGAACATCTGCATTCATGCAGAGAGTATTTCACCACTACAAGATGTGGTCCATCTGTCAAACTCAACTGTGGCGCTTGGCCACCAGGTGAACAAGGTGAACACATTTGGAGCATCCTGGCCTCATGACAAGATGGGTCCTCCAAGGTGCAGCCTGTTGGCCAAAGGCCAGATGCGGGTTTGTTTCTCCTTTAAAAGGACATTCAAAAAGAAAAAATAAACAGGAGGGCCTTCCTCACAGCTATGGCCGCATCTGCTGTCTTAGAGTTTGGGGTCTTCTGTCTGGGTTGGCAAGATGCATCAGGCTCTCTTGGGATGGAGGCCTGTATAATTCTAGGCCCAGCAGCAGAGAAACCTACTTAACAGGTTTTGTAAGGTAACCACCAGGCATAGTGGCAGAGGCCAAGGGGTCAGTAGGGCGAGTTGTCTTTGAGTCACAAGTCGGAAGGTGTTTTATCTAATCTGGTAAGTTTACAAGACAAGCAAGGATCTTTGCTGAATCTGTCTCCCTATGCAGAGCGGCATGTGCGATGGCTTTTAAATAGTGCACAGACAAGTGTTTTTCATCTCATCAGTAATAATTTATATTGAGGTGTATTAGAAAACATATATAATTAGTAACATCAAACCTGTGATTTTGTGGACATTCTTGCTAAGGACAAAGCTAAAGTAGGTATTTAAATAAAAACAAGAGTGAGTCAACTTAGAGAAAGGTATTAAGTAAATGACAGTATAATTGGTTCCAGATGCAGCCCAGATCATAATGGTCGAACTCAAAGTCAGCCCTTTGTACATTTAGCACTTAGTCCCCAGGAGTAGAAAAATAGCCGGCAATTTTCAGCTCCACTACTTGACCTGTCTTGCTACAAGAGACCTCTGTCTTCAGCGACAGCTTCTTGGAGCTTCTTAACCCTTCCAGTGAGAGATGGACTTAAGAATCCAGAAGGAGACGGGCTCGGTGGCTCAGCCTGTAATCCCACGCCTTTGGGAGGCTGAAGTGAGTGGATTGCCTGAGCCCGTGGGTTCAAGACCCACCTGGGCAGTGAGACTTCATCTCTACAATAAATCAAAAAAAATCAGCCG
>NW_007248545.1:209744-212187 GCF_000164805.1 Carlito syrichta | reverse complement strand
CAAAAAAAAAAAAAAAAAAAAAAAAAAAAAGAATCCAGAAGGTGCTGGAAAACAAGCAGTCAGCATCACCTGAGTTCCTAAAATCCAGAAACTGATCTGGTCGATGTTGAACGTGCAAGTCCTGTCCTGCAACATTTGAGTCAGTGCCTCTGAATCGTGGGCGGTGGTTTCGCCACCCATGCTCGAACTTGAGGGTTTATCTTTGAAGTGAGATTTTCAAGTGATCCGTGTATTGGAGACTTTCTTTAGACTTTGGACTATGATGGTGGCATAAGAAGGGGTCTGAGTAGTCTCTCAACTATTATTAGTGATCCTATTTATGTGTGTGTGAACTGTTTGTTTGTTTGTTTATTGTCAGGGTCTCACTCTATCACCCAGGCTGGAAGACGGTGGCATAATCATGGCTCACCGAAGCCTTGACCTCCTAGGCTCAGGCAATCAATCCTTCTGCCTCAGTCTCCTGAGTAGCTGGGACTACAGGTATGTGCCACCAGGCCCAGAAAATTTTTAAAATTTTTTTTGTAGAAGCAAGGCCTTGCTATGTTGCCTAGGCTGGTCTTGAACTTCTAGACTCAAGTGATCCTTCCACCTTGGCCTTCCAAAGTGCTGAGATTATAGGCATGAGCCACTGCTCCCGGCCAGAATATTTCTGGCCAGAAGGAAGGAGGGAGGAAGGAAAGGAAAAAGAAAGGAAGAAATAGAGTAGGGACAGATGAAGTAAGTGTGACAAAACTAGCCAGCCTCAGTGGCTCAGCCTGTAATCCCGCGCCTTGGGAGACTGAGGTGAGTGGATTGCCTGTGCCCACGGGTTCAAGACTCGCCCGGGCAACTTGGCAAGACCTCATCTCTACAATAAATCAAAAACTCAGCCTGGCGTGGTGGCACG
The DNA here is from genome assembly GCF_000164805.1 of Carlito syrichta. Taxonomy (NCBI): domain Eukaryota; kingdom Metazoa; phylum Chordata; class Mammalia; order Primates; family Tarsiidae; genus Carlito; species Carlito syrichta. The sequence continues at coordinate 211,301 of NW_007248545.1, read as the reverse complement.
CGCTTGTAGTTCTGGCTACTTGGAAGGCTGAAGCAGAAGGATCGCCGGAACCCAGCAGGTCAAGTAAGTACATTTACATATCGCTGCCTAAGAACTGAGTTGCATTTGTCTGGCTGGTTGGTATAATGTTGCAGACATTTAGTTAAGTGTTCTGCTCTTTTCAAACCCAGCAGTTTTCCTTTTGCGTTTCACTAGCATAGATCTTTGAAAGAAAAAAAACTAATAAGAGTCAATGCACACATAGTGCTGTGAACCAGCATTGTTCAAAAGACCCTTGGAGCTAGGTATGATATTGTCCGCATTGTACAGATGAGGAAACAAAGGACCAGAGATACCATGTAGCTTGTCCAAGCTTGCACACATAGCTGGATTCACACCCAAAGCTTGGTTCCAGCACCCAAGCCCTGACCCACTCCCCTATAAGGGGAATCACGGTCAAGCCTTTCTGGCAAACTGTATCTTTACTGCACCTTTTTTCTATTGGGAGACATTCACCCCTACATTCCAGCCTAGGGATAGGAGACTTTCTTATTTTGAAAATATGTCCCAGCTCAGTCAAACATTGTTGGCTGTGGCTCCAGGCAGAAACCAGTGTTTGGCAGGATGGCTCTGCTACCTATGAGCACCTTGGAGGGAGTTGGGAAAAGGAACCCCCGGGGGCCCACGACTTGGCAGGTAGAACTCACACTCCAACCTGGATGGGCCCAGCCTCCATGATTGCTTTGGTCCCTTGATGGTCAGGGAGAAAAGTAGGAGCAAGCAGGCGTCCTTGAGGCCAGAGAGACTCTGCCCATGTCACCACCAGGAGCATTGGTGACCCATGCGGGATTGACCAAACCAGACTGAGAGAGGTGAGGGCCTTTGACGGAAGGAGACCAGAGGGGATGCTTAGGTGCATTCCCCCAGTGCCTCTCTTTGGACCCCACAGCCTGCTTGCTGTGGCTGAGGGTCAGGGCTGTGTGGTATGCTGAGCTCTGGGGAGTGGGATCTCTTGTTAAGGGCCGTGGAAGCTTCCACAGAGCTGGTTGCAGAAAGATGGGAAGAGCCTGAGTTATGGCAGACATCGGGAGACCAGACAAGGTTTTCCAAGGATCCTGGCACTTGCTCCCTGGAAGGTATGGCCTGCATTCCTTATCACACTCAGAGGCTTTTATCTGAGCTCTTATCTGACACCTGCTATTACTCACATTTCATCCCAGGACAGACCAGAGGGGCACGGTAGGGCTGCATGGAGCTGGCGGGAGGGCAGGGTTGGGTGAAGATGGTGGCTGGTCTCCGCCCACATGCCCTGCCCGTCCCTCATGCTGGCTTCTGCCAGGGGCACTTTCTTCCTCCTCAGCCCTCCTGGGTCATGTCCAGCACCTGTGGTTTTGGCCTAGGGAGCCCCTTTCTTTTCCCAACACCCCAGATTACAAAGTGCATGTCCTAAGTGGCCTCTTCAGGAAAAATAGTCTCAGTTTGCTTAGGGGACCAAGGGAAAATGCTGGCACCTGAGTCATCTGCAGGATGTCCTAGGGTTTTTAAAAGGGTACAGGGAGGACAGCGCTCAGGGCGCCC
>NW_007248545.1:194279-209724 GCF_000164805.1 Carlito syrichta | reverse complement strand
CCGCCCCTCAGCTTGTTGCAACTGGCCTTTTATAGGAAACCCACACCACTTCTTTATGGGAAACCCACAACACCGTCTTAGCCCGTTGGGGCTGCTATCACAAAATGACATAAACAAGAAACAATTATTTCACATAGTTCTGGAATATGGGAAGTTCAAGATCAAGGTACTGGCAGATTCAGCGTCTGGTGAGGTCCTAGGTGGCGCTTTCTTGCTGTGTCTTCACATGGTGAAAGGGTTGAGCGAGCATTTTCTGGCCACTTTCATAAGGGCACTAACCCCACTCATGAGGGTTCTGCCCTCATGATCTGATCAGCCACTAAAGGCCCCACCTCCCAACAATATTGCCTTGGGAGTTGGGATTTTAACATATGAATTTGCGGGGGGACACACATATTCAGATCATAGCACCAACATGGCTTAGAATGAGCACAGGAAGAAGGGTAACTGTATTCCTGGTCTGGGTGCCACCTCAACGGTGTATCCTTGTAGGGCCAACACTGGCCAGGCAAAAAGATGGGATGAATTGACACCACCACAAGGTGTGAGTCAAGGGCATTAGAGGGAAATCCACAAGGCCAAAGTTAACAACACAAACATGGTTTTGGTCTCCCAGGCTCTCCATATTCCCACAGATGGTCACATCAGGGCCAGGGCACCTGCTGACATGGGAGAGGTCCCATTCCCATCAACCCCAACCTCATGGTCTTGCTTCATAAGGGACAAGCATAGAAAGTGGCCTTGTGGGTGGCCAGCATAGACAGCTACACATACAGCTGCTGGTGCCAGACTGGGTTTAGGTGCAAGAGTTGTCTAGGGAAGCCACTTGGCAGGCATTAGGAACCTTGGAGCAAATGGGGACCTTGGGAACTGTGGGATTTCACTTTTAGGGAAGGTCCCAACCCCATGAGGAGCAGGGCCCTGAAGTCCCTTCTCCAACTGACCATTTCCCCATGGAGAACATACCCAACCACCCAGGGAAAACACCCAGGGTCATTTTGAATAATTCTCCTCCTTTCATAAAATGTTAACAACCATAATAATAATTTTTAAAAAGAATAATAGCGGCCAGGTCTGGTGGCTCATGCCTGTAATCCCACCACTTTGGGAGGCCATGGCAGGAGGATCTTTTGAGTCCAGGAGTTCAAGATCAGCCTAGGCAGCATAGCAAGACCTTATCTCTACAAAAAAATAATTTAAAAATTGGCCAGATGTGGTGGCTTGGGCCTGTAGTCCCAGCCACTAGGGAGGTTGAGACAGAAAGATCACCTGAACACAGAAGGTTGAAACTACAGTGAACTGTGATCATACTACTGCACTCCAGCCTGGGCAACAGAGTGAGACCCTATCTCTAACAATATTAATAATACTTACCATTTACCAAGACATGCTGTGTGACATTTACCAAGACATGCTGTGCAAAGTGCTTCCCATGTATTATCTCACTGAATCCTGACAACATCCTAGAAGGCACAGGCACTATTATCCCCATTTTGCAGACGAGAACATTAAGACTCAGAGAGGCCAAACTATTTTTATCATGGAATTAGCAGTACCACACCCTAATTGAGTTCTGACCCCCAAACCCTTTACACCGTCTGTCCCCAGACTGAATTAGTCACATCCAGGTCCTTAATGCCATGGGATGTGCTTGTCTGTGCCGCAGGAATAACTCATTACCCTTCACGGGTGCTCCCTGCCCCTGAGAATGAGAGGGTGACTCCACTATCACCCCACCACTGGTGAAATGGTGAGATAGCCACTGACATACTCCCATGGGGTGCTAGGAGCATCCCCCAGACACCACATGTGGGGCAGCAACCCCAAAAGACATCTCCACATGGAGAGTGATCCATCCATGACCCACCACAGAGAACTCAGAGGTGACATCTGCATGACATTACCATAAATTCCTAGCATTTCAGGACTGGGATGAACATTAAAGTGCTTCGGAACCCATGCTTTCCAGCCTCTGCTGCGTTCTGACGTACAGAGAATGAGCACGTCTGTATCACGTAAAGAGACAAGACAAGGCCAGGTGCGGTGGCTCGCACCTATAATCCCAGCACTTTGGGAGGCGGAGGCAAGAGAATTGCCTGAGTCCAGGGGTTGGCAATAAATCGAAAAATTAGCCAGGAGACGTGGCACGTGCCTGTGGTCCCAGCTACTTGGAAGGTTGAGGTGGAAGGATTGCCTGAGCCCAGCAGGTCGAGGCTGCAGTAGTCGTGTTTGGGCCACTGAACCCCAGCCTGGGAGACAGAGTGAGACTCTGACTCAAAAAAAAAGAGAGAGAGAGAGAGAGAGAAGTCTGTGTGTGACCAACAGCGGCAGGGGACAGGGGCGTCGACAACTCACCTCATCTGAAGTGCTCCAGGCACACCTGTCAGGACCTGCTAGTCCCACCTTCACCTGCAGTGCCTACCCTTCTTGGCTTTGCTTATACTCTGTTGAGGTGCAGTGTGTCCATCCCATCCACCCACCCTCAGCAATTTTCATTGAGGGGTCAAGTTGTTTCCCGCCCAAGAGTTTTACAGTGTTGCAATCAACATTTTTAACTGTGCACACACACACACACACACACACACACACACACACACACACACACACACACGTGCATGCATGCATGCATGCACCCATGCACACACTCGCACAAGAAGTCAAACTGCGGGGTCACGTGCTGTCACATTTTAAATGTAACAAGAACTGCCAAATCACTCTCCAAATGACTGCACCAGCTTCAACCTCATCAGCATATAAAGCTGTTCCCAAAGCCTGGCAAATACTTAGTATTACAAAACAATTTAATCTGCAAATCTAATGACTGCCACACAGATGTTTTGGACTTAACTTCGATCAGAATAACTTTTACAATTTAACAGCTCTTTTAAATTTTTTCTGTCTCCTATAGGCATGTAAGCTACACACAAAGGCTTTTTGAATCAGGGTCTCACTCTGTTCCCTGGAATGCAGTGGTACAATCACAGTTCACCACAGCCTCGACATCTCAGGCTCAAGTGAGCCTTCTGCCTCAGCCTCCCGTTTAGCTGGGACTGCAGGCATGCACCACCATGTCTGGCTGATTTTTCTATTTTTGGGGGAGAGACAGAGTCTCGCTATGTCGCCCAAACTTGTCTCGAATTCCTGGGCTCAAGCAATCCCCCTGCCTCGGCCTCAGCCTCCGAAAGCGCTGGGATTACAGGCATGAGCCACCACTCCTGCCCTCTTTCCTGTTTTGTTCACTGATGAATGTCCAACAACTAGATCAGTGCAGAACACACAGTGGGTGATTACTAAATATTTGCTGACTAAGTAAATGAAGACATTAAACATTGATATGGTTCAAAATTCAAAAGGTAGAAAAGGAGTAATGAGTTCTTCCAAGTCCCCTTCCCTGCCTGTTCCCCTAGACACCCAGTTCCCCTTCTGGAAGGCAACTCAGGTTCCCACTTTCTGTGTAACCATGTGGAAATAGACTATACATACACAAGCAGATCTCTCCAGGCTTGCACATGCCTTTTATTTTCTTTGCACAAATGCACGCAAGCTTTATATACTGCTCTGCCCTTTCTTTTCTCTCACTTGGTTATCTGCTTGGCGACATTCCTGATCGGCTCAAATAAGACCACTGTGTCCCCCCTCCCAGAGGACTGTGGAGGAAGCCACTTTTCCTATTGTCTTCATTAGTCACACTGAGCTTGGCTCTATGGGACCCAAATATGTCGGGGAACCACAGCCTTGGGTGAAGGAGGTACATATGTGCCCATGGAGGGAGCGGCTGGCCCCGTTGCAACACTTCAGATTTTCCCAACACCCACCAGAACAGGTGCAAGAGGGCAGCTGTCCCATCTGAGCGTGCCAGTGAGATGAGAGGTGGCTGGAAGCCAGGCAACCTGGTTTCTATTTTCATATCGGCCTTTGACTCACCGTGACTGTAAGACCCTCTGCATTCTAGCTACTGTCTCTGTGAAATGGGCATAATTATGCCTACGCCAACTTACTTAAAAGAATGATGTGAAGATATACAAGGAATGCCTTAGAAGAGGTTGGGTGTCCTTGGACCAATGCATGCTTCAGCCAGAGGAAGACAGTTGTCAGGGAACTTCCTAAAGGGTGGTAAGCAGGATGGTTTCTTTAAAGTGATTCATAACCCAGGCGTGATGGCCCATGCCTGTAGTCCCAGCACTTTGGGAGGCCAAGGCAGGAGAATTGCTTGAGCCCAGGAATGCGAGACCAGCCTGGCAACATAGTAAAACCTTGTCCCTACAAAAAATTAAATTAAAAAAAATTAGCCAAGCATGGTGGATAGCATGCCTGTGTCCCAGCTACTTGAGAGGCTGAGGCAGGAGGCTGAAGTGGAAGGACTGCTTGAGCCCAGAAGGTCAAAGCTGCAGCGAGCCAGGATTGTGCCATTGTACTCCAATCTAGGAGACAGAATGAGACCTTCAAAAAATAAAAATAAGCCGGGCACGGTGGCCCATGCCTGTAATCACTGCACTTTGGGAGGCAGAGACAAGAGGATTGCCTGAGCCCAGGAGTTTGAGACCAGCCTGGGCAAGTTGGTGAGACCTCGTCTCTACAATATATTTTTAAAAATTAGCCGGGTGTGGTGGCACGTACCTGTAATTTCAGCTACTTAGAAAGCTGAGGCAGAAAGGTCGCCTGAGCTCAGAAGTCAAGGGTACAGTGGTCATGAGTTCCACTGCACTCCCAGCCTGGGTGACAGAGTGAAACTCGAACTCAAAAATAATAACAATAATAATTTTAAAATAAATAAAGCAGTTCACAAAGGAACTCTTTCGTGAATAGCTAGAAAATACATTAATGTATATTAGGAAAAATTAGCTTAACACATCAAACCTGTTATTTCACAGGTATAATATTGCTTAGTATCCATAGTAGCATTTAGGATAAGGGTGAATTTATTTTAGCCAAAAAAAAGAGTTGATGTGATGTAATATATTAAGTAAATAGTCATACAAGAGCTACCAAGATTCAGCAAAAATCTTGAAGGTGGTGTACAAATGATTAGTGTTTGAGTTAGCAGGTATTTGAAGAAACAGATACAAACTTACAATACTTATATAAAAAGCCCATTTAAAAGATTTCTTTTTATTGAATGCAAATATATAGTATATAGTAAATCAGGGTCATCAAACTTTTTCTGTTTACAGGACCAGGTAGTTACTATTTAGGCTTGGCAGGAAGGCCGCAAACATCTTTGTCATATACTCTTTTTTTTTTTTTTGGCAACCTTTAAAAAAAATGTAAAAACCACTCTTAGCTCGAGGGCAATACATAAACAGGCCTTAACTGGATTTTGTGCTATTATCTGCAAACCTTTCCAGTAAATTAAGGAATTCACTGAACATATTAATTTCTAGTTCCCCTAGACCAGGTAATGGGTCCATTTTTAAATGACATTTATTAATAATATTCATGCTTTACTCTTTCTCTTTTTCAGTATCATTATGAACTCATAGATTTTATAATGCATTTAGTATGCTTAATTTGTTGCAGATTTTTTGTTTGTTTGTTTTTTGAGTCTGAGTCTCACTCTGTTGTCCAGGCTAGAGTGCAGTGGCACGATCATGGTCAATGCAACCTTGATCTGCTGGGCTCAAGCGATCCTTCTGCCTCAGCCTCCTGAGTAGCTGGGACTATAGGTACATGTCATCATGCCTGGCTAATTTTTTTACTTATTGTAGAGACAAGGTCTCACCCTATGGCCAAAGATGGTCTTGAACTCCTGGGCTCAGACAATCTTCTTGCCTCAGCCTCCCAAAATGCTGGGACTGCTGGTGTGAGCCACTATACCTGGTCTGTTGCAGGGCTTTTTTGTTGGTGTTGTTTTCAAGATGCTCAAATTGTCCCATCTTTACCAGTGAGCACCCTTTCAAGGTGACCAACTGAGTAGTCTTTGAAATCTTCCTTTGCTTTCTGGCATGGTAAGATAACCCAGGCTCATCTTACATATTTCCTGCACCAAATCTGGTATCAGTCATTTTTCTAAGAAGACCTGCTTCTTTTAGTAAGGAATGGTATTGAGAGACCAAAATCTGGGTGCTGAGAATGCACATAATATTTGAATTTACAATTAGAAATTATGTCCAAGGTATGCCCTGGCCCCTGGGGAGATTCCACCTGCTTCCCTAAAACTCTCCTTCCTCTCCTCTGTCCTGGTACAGTAATCCCCAGCTGTGGCCCTGACACCTGACCAGGTGCTTGAGAACAAAGAGTCAGTCATGTTCTATGGCTGCCCTTGCAGAGGCAGAAACAGGAAAGACTTTTTAATAACTGCAGTCAAATCCGTTTTCAGGCTAACCATCAATTATAAAAATCCAGCTACTCAGAACTCACATTCCCTGATAACCTTGGATAATTGAGGTTTTGGTGCAAAAATAAGTACAGAGGATCTTAATGAAAACATCTGACCCATAATTTACCGGGGTCACAAAGTCAGATGTTCACATAAGCCAAGGCAGCCAATAAAAAAAGTAAGCGGACAGGGAATAAGACTGCAGGAATGGGAAGAATGGGGTAGACTTGGGAGCACAGGACCCATCTAAGGGGAGCAGCTGCCACTCAGCTCTCTCAGGATGTGGCCCTGCAGGACAATTGCCACATCCTTCTGGCTTTTCAAATAAGAAGAAAATTCACATTTTTTAATGGGTTTAAAACTGCATTTAGACACAATTTACATAGAATACATCCATTTTACATATATAGTTTGATGAGTTTTTACAAATGTATACGTGTAATAACCACCAGCTCTTTCAAGATATAGAATTTTGTTTTTGGGGAGGTTTTTTGAGTCTGGGTCTCACTCTGTCACTCAGGTTGGAGGGCAGTGGCACAATCACGGCCACCACAGCCTCAACCTGCTGGACTCAGGTGATCCATCTGCCTCAGCCTCCCAAGTAGCTGGAACTATAGGCAGGTCACCATGCCTGGCTAATTTTTTTATTTTTTGTAGCGATGAGGTCTCGTGTTGCCAAAATATAGAACATGTTCTATAAGGCTGGGTGCGGTGACTTATGCCTATAATTCCAGCACTTTGGGAGGCCGAGGTAAGAGGACTGCCTGAGCTCTTGGGTTCAAGACCAGCCTGGGCAACTTGGAGAGACCTCATTTCTACAATAAATCAAAAAAGTAGCCAGATGTGGTGGCACGTGCCTACAGTTCCTGCTACCTGGTAGGCTGGGCTGGAAGGATCGCCTGAGCCCAGTAGGTTGAGGCTGCAGTAGCCAGGAGCGTGCCACTAGCCTGGGTGACAGAGGGAGTCTCCAACTCAAAAAAAAAAAAGAATATGTCCTATAATATATTTTTACTTTTGGAGATATGCAACCTCTAGTCAATTCACTACTCACCCAAAGTCCAGGTAAGATGCTCAAATTGTCCCATCTTTACCAGTGAGCACCCTTTCAAGGAGTTTTGACCAACTGAGTAGTCTTTGAAATGAGTGAAGTCACTCATCTGCTTTCTGTCTCTTCGGTTTGTTCATCTTTTCTAGGACTTCGTATACCCAGAATTATGTACTTTGAACCCTTTCGTGTCTAGCTTCTTTTACTCAGCATAATGTTTAAAATATACATCCATGTTTCATGTATCAATAGTTGGTCCGTTTTCATGAGTGACTAGAATTCCATTATGGATCTCTGTTTATTCACCTATAAGTAGACATTGGGATTGTTTCCACCTGGGAGTTAGGATGAGTAAGTGAGCATATATGTACAAGTCTTTCTGTGAACGTATGTTTTTAGTACTCTTGGGTAAATAAAAGTGGAATTGCTGGGTCATATAATAAGTGTCCATTTAACTTTATAAGAAGCTGTCCAATTGTTTTCCAAAGTGACTGCACCCTCTTGCATTCCAACCAGCCATGTAGGAGCGTTCTAGTTGCTCCACACCTGCACCAACACTAGGTACTATCAGTCCTCTCAGTGGCTGTGAAGTGGTACCTCGTGGTTTTGATTTGCATTTCCCCATTGACTAATGATGGTGAACACCTTTTCACATGCTTTATGGGTCATTCCTATTTCTTCTTTTATGAAGGATCTATTCATTTTTGTTATTTTGTTGTAAGAGTTTTCATTACATTTTGTACCCACATTCTTTGTCAGACATACGTGTTTTTATTGTTTTTTTGTTGTTGTTTTTTTTGAGATGGAGTCTCACTCTGTCGCCCAGACTGGAGCGCAGTGGCCACTCCTGGCCACCGCAGCCTCGACCTGCTGGGCTCTGGCGATCCTTCCACCTCAGCCTGTCAAGTAGTTGGAATTACAGGCATGCGCTACCACGCCCGGCTGAATTTTTGATTTATTGTAGAGATGAGGTCTCGCTGCCCAGGCAGGTCTCGAACCCGCGGGCTCAGGCAATCCACTCACCTCAGCCTCCCAGAGGTGCGGGATTATAGGCTGAGCCACCGAGCCCGGCTAGACATACGTGTTAAAAGTATCTTCCCCCAGTGTCTTGCTCTTTCATTTTAAATGTATTTATTTATTTATTTATTTATTATTGAGTTGGAGTCTCACTCCTTCGCCCAGGCTGGAGTGCAGTGGCATGCATGCTCATGGCCACCCCAGCGTCAACCTCCTGGGCTCCAGCGATTCTTCCGTCTCAGCCTTCCAAGTAGCTGGAACTACAGACATGCACTAATTTTTTACTTTATTGTAGAGATGAGGCTATTTTTATTTTATTGTAGAGATGAGGTTTTGCCAAGTTGCCCAGGCTGGTCTCGAACTCGCGGGCTCAGGCAATCCACTCGCCTCGACCTCCCAAAGTTCTGGGATTACAGACTGAGCCGCCGAGCCCGGCTGTATTTTATTTATTTTTAAAGCATGATTTATTGAGAGGACATAAAAGCACCCACAGTGGGAGGGGACCCAAGGGGGCTGCCCTATTTTATTTTATTTTATTTATTACCACTGGAGAGCAGTGGTACACTCATGGCCACCATAGCCTCAACCTCCTGGACTCAGGTGATTCTTCCACCTCAGCCTTCCAAGTAACTGGAACACACATCTAATTTTTTTTGTTTATTGTAGAAATGAGGTCTCTCCAAATTGGCCAGGGTATTCTCAAACCCCTGAGCTCAGACAATCGTCTCACCCCTGCCTCTCAAAGTGCTGGGATTACAGGCGTGAGCCACCATGACTGGCTTCTTTCATTCTCTTAACAATGTCTTTTGAAGAGCAGATGATTTTAATTTTAATAAAGTACAACTTTTAAGTTTTTTAATGATTCATGATTTTAGTATCCTAGCTTAAAGATCCTTGCTTGCCCCAAGGTTGCACAGATTTTCTTCTATACTTTCTTCTGAATGTTTAACAGTCTTAGCTCTTGCATTTGGATCTATAATCCGTTTCAAGTTAATTTTTGCACATAGCATGGGGTAGGAGTTAAGATTATCTTTAAAAAAATATGAATATTCATTTGTTGCATCATCTTTTGTTAAAAAGACTACGTTTTATTTCTTTGTTTTTCTTCTTTTCTTTTCTTTTTTTTTTTAGTCAGGCTCTCACTCTGTCACCCAGGCTGGAGTGCAGTGGCATGATCACGGCTCACTGCAACCCTGACCTCCTGAGTTCAGGAGATCATTCCGCCTTAGCCTCCCAAGTAGCTGAGACTTCAGGCATGTGCCACCATGCCCAGCTAATTTTTTAAATTCTTTTTGGAGAGATGAAATCTTGCTATGTTGTTCAGGCTGGTCTCAAACTCTTGGGTTCAATCTTCCTACCTTGGCCTCCCAATGAGTTGGGATTACAGGTGTGCCTGGCCTCTTTTTTTGTTATTATTATTTCAGTAGCTTAGGAGTACAAGTGGTTTTTGACTACATGGATGAATTGTATAGCAGTGAAAAAGTCTAAGTTTAAGTATACCTGTCACCCCATTAATGCTCATTGTTTCCAATAAGTAATTTTTCTTCCCTCACCTCCCTTCATTCTTCCCTCATTGAATTACCTTGGCAACTATGTAGGTCTCTCTGGACTCCGTATTCTATGACATTGGATCAATAGGTCTGTTGTTCTACCAATATTACATTGTCTTGATTATTGTACCTTACAGTAAATCTTGATATTAGATAGATATGTCTTTCTTTCTTTTTTCTTTTCTTTCTTTTTTTTTTTTTTTTTTTTTTTGAGTTGGAGTTTCACTCTGTCACCCAGACTGACGTGCAGTGGTATGCTCCCAGCCACCGCAGCCTCGACCTGCTGGGCTCTGGCGATCCTTCCGCCTCAGCCTTCCAAGTAGCTGGAACTACAGCTGCACGCTACCACGCCTGGTTAATTTTTGATTTATTGTAGAGATGAGGTCTCGCCACGTTGCCCAGGCGGGTCTCGAACCCATGGGCTCAGGCAATCCACTTACCTTGGCCTCCCAAAGTGCTGGGATTACAGGCTGAGCCATCGAGCCCAGCCAATATGTCTTTCAACTTTTAATTTTCAAAAGTGTTTTTTTTAAATTTGTTTTGTATGTGTGTGTTTTGTTTTTGCTGTTTTAGTTTGTTGGGGATTTTTTGTTTGTTTGTTTTTACTTTTCCATATAAATTTTAGAATCAGTTTGTCAATTTCTACAAAAAGTCTACCAGGATTTTTATTGGAATTGAATTGACTTTAAAAATTAATTTGACTAGGAATGAGTTGAGTCTGGAGGATATTAACATCTTAATGATATTGTCTTCTGATCCATGAATATGGCATATCTGCCTATTTATTTAGGCTTTTATTAACTTAAATTTTTTTTAAAAGCACTAAAGGTGCCAAGTCAATTAAATGGGAGAAAGAATCATCTGGGTGCTGGTACAAGTGGATGTCTACATGTAAAATCAAAATCAGACCCCTACCTCACACTGCATACATTAAAAATGGATTAAAGACCTAAACATAAGAACTGGAACTATAAAATCCTTAGAATAATACATGGAAATACATCTTTATGACCTTGGATTAGGCAATGGATTCTTAGATATGAAACCAAAGCACAAACAACAAAAGACATACAGATAAATTTGGCATTATCAAAATGAAAAACAAGAAAGTAAAGTGGAAACACACAATGGAAAAAAATGTTTGCAAATCCCATTTCTGATAAAGAAGATAGAAATCAGCTGGGCACAGTGGCTCACACCTCTAATCCCAGCACTTTGGGAGGCCCAGTTGGGAAGACTGCTTGTGACCAGGAGTTTGAGACCAGCCAGGACAACATAGCAAGAATCTATCCATCCTAAAGATATATATTTTTAGAATTAGCCAGGTGTGGTCACACCTGCAGTCCTAGCTACTCAGGAGTCTGAGGTGTGAGGATCACTTGAGCCCAGGAATTATGGGATACAGTGAGCTGTGATAACATCACTGCAGTCCAGCCTGGGCAACAGAATCAGACCCTGTCTTTGGGGGAAGAAAGGATGAAAGAAAGAATAAATAAAACCTTTGCCACTCAATAATAAAAAGAAAAATATCCCCATTTAAAAATGGCAAATATCTGAATAGACGTTTCTCCAAAGAAGATATAGTGGCTAATGGCCAAAAGGCACATAAAAAATTGTTCACTAAAATGAGCAATCAGGACAATGCAAATCACTTCACAGCCACGAGGATGGCTATAATAATTTTTTTTTAAACCGATAATATTAAGTAATGGAGAGATTGTGGAGAAATTGGAACCCTCATACAAAGAGCGAAATTGTAAAAGTAGTGCATTCTACAAAGGACACTTGTGGACATGAAATTAAAAAAATAATAGTGCAGTCAGTGTGGAAAATAGTCTGGCAGTTCTTCAAAAGATTAAACACAGAATTACCATATAACTCAGTGGATAGATCCACTTCTAGACAGATTCCCAAGAGAATGAAAACATAGCTCTACACAAAAACTTGTATAGAGTTGTTCACAGCTGTATTATCATAATAGCCAAAAACAATCCAAATGTCCATCAAAATGTCCATGAAAGGTAGCATATCCATAAGATGGGATATTATTTGGCAATAAAAAGAGATTAAGTACTGACTCATGCTATGACATGTGGACGGATGAACCTTCAAACCATGCCATGCGAAAGAAGCCAGTCAGAAAAGACCACATACTGTCTGATTCCATTTAGGTGAGATGTCCAAAATAGGCAAATCTATAGAGAATGGAAATAGATGCATGACTGGGAGGAGGAGGAGGGTGAAGACAGGATTGAGAAATCACTACTACGAATAGGAGCCTTTCTTTGGGGGAGAGAAAAATGTTTTAAAACTGATCGTGGTGATGGTTGGGTGATGGGAGGACACTGAAATCCACTGAATTCTACTTTATTTATTTATGTATGTATGTATTTATAGTCAGATTCTCACTCTGTCACCCAGGCTGGAGTGCAGTGGCACCATCACAGCTCACCGCTGCCTCAATATCTTGGGCCCAGGCAATCCTTCTGTCTCAGCCTCCCAAGTAGCTGGGACTTATAGGTGTGCACCACCATGCCAGGCTAATTTTGAATTCTACACTTTAAGTGGATAAATGATATGATATGTGAATTCCATCTCATCGAAACTGTTATTTTAAAAGGAGACCCCAAAAAACAAAATACCCATATTGTGCCAACAATAACAACAATCTTTTGCAAACTGCAGCCATTTACAGCTTCTCATTCAGAAGAGAGACATCATAATAAAGTAGCATAGGAGTAGCATTTATGTGTCTTTTGTTAAAATAATAAGTAAAGACACATGCTGGGCTGAACTTCCAATTATCCACAAGATAGAATCCGGGCCATCTGAGTCAAATCTCAAAAACAAACAAACAAAAACTGTCCCTAAAATGAGCAAATGTTTTCTCTTGTAAGGAAGCAGAAACAGTTGTGCACAACATGGATTGTTCTTGCATTTGCTGCCAGGAACGTTTACCAGGAGTTCAGGGCCAAAGTGTAGATCACAACCCGTGACTCTCCCTCTGCAGGGTGACAATCAGTATCTATTCTTCCTCTGTGCACATGCAGACTCAATCTTCACTTTGCTTTTTTGGGTTGGTTTAACTTGTAAGCAGCTTCAAACCCTTTCTGCACAAACTGTGTGCATACATTCCAAACCCAGATCATCTGTCATCTTGGAGAGAAATCAGACCAGAACAACATCAAGTTGTTTGCAGCATTTATTGGTTTTTACTTGTCTAATGACCCAAGGGACCAAACTAGCGAGGCATTCAGCCAGTACCCAACAAACTTCTTCTATTTGTCTACCATTATAACAACTTCTGCTATATGTAATACTGCAGTTTACCTAATTTTTCTTCAAATCAATTTCCTTTTTATTAACTTTATGTGTATTTATGGACATAAAGCAAAAATCAGCATCTCTTGCTCAAAGTACAGGTTTGTTCTGAAAAAATAAGCCCAGTGAGACCAGCCTGGGCAACAAAGTGAGGCCTCGTCTCTACAAAACAATTAAAAAATTAGTCAGGCATGGAGGTGCACGCCTGTAGTCCCAGTACCTGGGGAGGCTGATGTGAAAGGATCGCCTGAGCCCAGGAGGTTGAGGCTGCAGTGAGCCGTAATTGTGCCACTGTACTCCAGCCTCAGTGACAGAGTGAGACCCAGACTCAAAAAGAGAGAGAGAGAGGAAGAGGGGAAGGGAGGGATGGAGGGAGGGAGAAAGAGAGAGAGAGAGGAGAGAAGGAAATGTTGGGTTTGATAAAGGCCCTTTGTTTATTCCACAACTACTTATTGGAACCCAATGTGCTATTCGGTCTTGGGTGCTAGACTGGATGAGACAGATGAAGCCCTAGTTCTTCCCATGTACCTGGATCGTGGCAAACATGATAACAACGATTACTTATTATTTCAGAGTAGGGAAGGAGCCCTCTGGGGAAAATCGGGGGTTGGGTGAGTTGTGAACATCCTCCTACAACCATGGTGGCCCGGGCAGGCACACAGAGTTTAATTTCCATCAAAGAACAGAGGCCCCGGTGTTGGAGGAAGGAGGCTTAGTGCTTGGTTCAGGGTCCCTCCTGGGAAGGAAGGTGAAGGGATGTTACTGAGTTCAAAAGTAAGGTCGGGGTGAATTTCTTTTTCTGTTAAACTTCTAATGATTGCAAATGACAGGTATCCAGTTTGGATCAGCATAAGTAAGAAAGAAAATGCATGGGTTTCCATATCTGATGGGTCCAGGAGTTAGCAGTTTCAGGCATGGCTGGATCCAGCTGTACAAATGGTATTGATGGAAATCTCTGTCACCATTTTGTGGCCCTACTTTCCTCTGTGATGTCTTTATTCTCAGGCAGTCTTTCCATTTGTGTTGCTAAAACCACCAGTTTTGTAGTCTTAGAAGAGGTCTCTTCCTCAGTCATTGCAGCAAAAAGCAACAGAATGTTGAACCCCGTTGGTCCAATCTGGGTCATTTGCACCTTCCTGGAGCTAGGTGTGGAGCCCAGCCTGGCAACTCACACCAGTCGAGACCTGCGGAGGGAAGTTCACCTGAAACATCATACCAAGGGGGAGAGGATGCTGGGTCATGCCCACCGCAGTGCCCCAGGAGGAGAGGCTCTCAGAGGAGAGTGAGGGTCTCTCCCACCTGAGAGGATTGCCTGAGCCCAGGGGTTCAAGACCAACTTGGGCAACTTGGTGAGACCTCATCTCTACAATAAATCACACACACAAAAAAACCAGGTGGGTGTGGTGGCGTGCGTCTGTAGTTCCAACTACTTGGAAGACTGAGGTGGAAGGATCACCTAAGCCCAGCAGGTCAAGACTGCAGTGGCTGTGAGGGTGCCACTGCACTCCAGCCTGGGTGACAAGAGGGAGACTCTGACTCAAAAGAAAAAAAAAAAAGGAAAGAAACCATCCTGTGCTAGGCTCCGTGCAAGGCCATATGGAAGCTCAATTTTAGTTGTTTGAGAAAACCACCACACTGCTGTCCACAAAGGTAATCTCATTCCCACCAAGTGTGGGACACTCTTTTCAAATCCCAGATCTGACGACATCACACCCTCATGCCTTTAAAGGTTCCAAGTGGGATCCAAACCCAAGTCCTCAACGTGGCCCACAAGGGCCTGTGTGACCGGGCTCTGCTCTCCTCCGCGGGATCCCCCGCCCCCCTTCCCCTCCCATCCCTTAACCTCAGCCCCTCCTTCACTTCCCCAAGGAGTCTCAGACCTGGCCTGACACTCAGTGCCAGGCATTAGTCCACACTCTCCAAATTTCATTCAGCCAATGCCACAATGGACTTTTCAAGTGGAAGCTGTTATTAAGCTGTTATTATCCCCATTTGACAGATGAGGAAACTGAAACACCAAGAAAGACATTTGCTCAAAGTCACACAGCTAGAAAGTGGCAGAACTGAGACTCAAAGTCAGACATTTTGGCTGTGGAATTCTCATTCTTTTTATTTATTTTATTTTTTTTATTTTTTTGAGTCGGAGTCTCACTCTGTCGCCCAGACTGGAGTGCAGTGGCCGCTCCCGGCCACCGC
>NW_007248545.1:173260-193986 GCF_000164805.1 Carlito syrichta | reverse complement strand
AGATGGGCTCTCACTCTGTTGCCCAGGCTGGAGTGTGGTGATACAATTATAACTCACTGTAGCCTTGAACTCCTGGGCTTGAGTGATCCTCCCACCTCAGCCTCCCAAGTAGCTAGGACTAGAGGTGCGTGCCACCACACCTGGCTAAGTTTTTAATTTTTATAAAGATAGGATCTTGCTATGTTGCTCAGACTGGTCTCAAACTCCTGAACTCAAGCAATCCTTCCACCTCAGCCTCTCAAAACACTGGGATTACAGGCATGAGTCGTGGCACCTGGCTGTAACTGCATTTTTGATGGATTATTTACTTAACACCTGTCTTACCCACTAAGCGCTAGTAGTAATGGTAACTAGTATACTGAGCACTTGGTCTGTGCTAGGCACAGTACTTAGTACTTAAATTTTTTTTCAGTCTGGGCAACGTGATGAGACCTCAGCTCTACAATATATAAATAAATAATTAGCAGGGTGTGGTAGCATGCACCTGTAGTTCCGGCTACTTGGAAGGCTGTGGCAGAAAGATTGCCGGAGCCCAGCAAGTCGACACCGGGGTGGCCGTGAGTGTGCTACTGCTCTCAGCCTGGGCAACGGAGTGAGACTCCAACTCACAAAAAAAGAAAATTGTTTAAGATGAGAAGTCTCACTATATTGCCCAGGCTTGTCTTGAACTATTGGGCTCAAGCAATCCTTTCACCTCAGCCTCCCAAGTAACTGGGACCATAGGCACATATCACCACGCGCCCACCTTGGTACGTCTCACTTTTTTGTGGACCATCTAATTTTACCCTCTCAGTAATCCTATAAATTAGATACGATTGCTCCTGTAGTCCTCACCTAACATCATCAACAGGTTCTTGTAAACTGCAAATTCAAGCAAAACGACCTATAATGAAACCAATTCCACCATAGGTGACTTGATATAAACAAGAATTAAGTTCTTGAATTCCGGCCACAAAAAAACATCACCAAGCTTCTAAATAAAGACCAAAACACTTCCAACATTAGACAATGAAAAAGGCGTGAGCTGTACATGCATTTAAGAAAGATGAAGAAAAACAAGAAAGAACATTATTTACCCAAGTATTTCAGCTTGAGGTCTCAGTGACTGGAACCCGTCCCTGCAGCTCAGGGCGCAAGGTGGGAACCAGCCTTGGACAGGACATCCCTTAGCAGGGCACTCACACACACCCACACTCACGCTGGGACAATGCAGACCCACCAATTCAATTCACCTAACATGCAAGGTTTTGGGGTGTGGGCGGAAACCGGAGTGCCCAGAGAAATCCCACGCAGACGTGGGGAGGGTGTGCCAACTCCATACAGTGTCCCGGCCAGAAACCCATATTTTTCTCATCAACGTTGTAACAAAATGACACTGAGTGAGGCAAACATTACCATGGTCATCATTATTATTAGTGTGAGTAGGGTTCTCATTCTGTCACCCAGCCTGGAGTGCCGTGGCACAATCATAACTCACCACAGCCTCGACCTTTTGGGCTCAGGCAATCCTTCTGCCTCAGCTACTCCTGAGTAACTTGGACTGCAGGTGCGCATTACCACACCTGGCTAACTTTTTTATTCTTTTGTAAAGACGAGATCTCACTATATTGCCCAGGCTGGTCTCAAACTCCTGGGCTCAAGCAATCCTCCCACCTCAGCCTCCCAAAGGGCTGGGATTACAGACGTGAGCCACCATGCCCGGCCATGAAACAACATTAAGGACCTTCTGTTCCACGTTTCACACATGGAAACCTGGGTTGAGAATTTGGGTCACTTGTCCGCAAGGTTGTGAATTCCCAGAGGGCTCAAAATGGCCTATTTTGCTCCATTATTGAGTCCTGAGGGACCAGTTCAGTGACTGGCATATGGTTAGCACTCAATATAAGCTTTTTGGTTGGATGGATGGATGGATGGATGGATGGATGGATGGATGGATGGATGATGGGACAGCAAGAAGGAAAGAGAGGAAGAGAAGGGAGGGAAGAAGGAAGGAAAGGCTGGGATGTGCCGCCCAGTCTCTGGCCGCGACTGGGACGTCCCCGCGGGCAAGACTGGTGTCCCCTCTGATGTGCTTCCGCGGGTCCCCTGCCAGGTGCCACCATGCACGTGAAGAAGTACTTGCTGAAATGCCTGCACCGGCTTCAGAAGGGCCCCGGCTACACGTACAAGGAGCTGCTGGTGTGGTACTGCGACAACACCAACACCCACGGCCCCAAGCGCATCATCTGCGAGGGGCCCAAGAAGAAGGCCATGTGGTTCTTCATCACCCTGCTCTTCGCCGCCCTGGTCTGCTGGCAGTGGGGCCTCTTCATCAGGACCTACCTGAGCTGGGAGGTCAGCGTCTCCCTCTCCATAGGCTTCAAGGCCATGGACTTCCCCGCCGTCACCGTCTGCAACGCCAGCCCCTTCCAGTAGGTGGTCCCTGCGCGCGGCCACCTCACCGACCGGCCATTCTTTTTCTCTTTTCCTTCCTCCCAACTTTCCCTCTCCTCTTCCGCCTTTCTTTTCCTTTCTCTCCTTCTCTTTCCTTCTCCCCTTTCTTCCCACCTCTCTCTTCGAATTCCTTTTCCTTCCTTCCGTTGCTTCCTTTCTTTCCTTCCCTTATTGTTCTTCCTCTTCCTCTCTTCCTTTCCCTCTTTGCTTTCATCCTCTTGCAGCAAGTAAGATTCAAAATTCAGAAACTGGCCGGACGCAGTAATCCTAACACTTTGAGAGGCCGAGGCAGGAGGCTTGCTTGAGTCCAGGGATTCAAGACCAGCCTGAGCAGCGTAGTGAGACCTCGTCTCTATAAAAACTAGCCAGGCATGATGGTGTGCATCTGCAGTCCCAGCTACTCAGGAGGCTGAGGCGGTGAGCTGTGATTATGCTACTGTACTCCAGCCTGGACAACAAAGTGAGATTCCAGCTCAAAAATTCAGAAACTTCCTAGGCTTAATGAGAATCCTGGGCAGGCCCTGTCTTCAGGCAGGCATTGCCCATTTACAGATTTCATATGTGTTTACTAAGCACCTACTATATGCCAGGCACTGACCAAGGCACCAGAAATACAGCAGTGAACAAAACAGAGTTCCTGCCCTCTTCACTGCTTACCAGTGAAAACAGACATGAAAGTTTTTCCAACAAATATTGGACTCATTATAATTGTAATGTTAAAAAATATAACATCAGCCAGGCTCGGTGGCTCAGCCTGTAATCCCAGTGCTTTGGGAGGCCGAGGTGAGTGGATTGCCTGAGCCTGCAGGTTCAAGACCCGCCGGCCAGCTTGGTGAGACCTCATCTCTACAATAAATCAAAAATTAGCCAGGCATGGTAGTGCACGCCTGTTGTTCCGACTCCTTGGAAGGCTGAGGCGGAAGGATCACTGGAGCCCAGCAGGTCAAGGCTGCAGTGGCCAGGAGCGTGCCACAGCACTCCACTCTGGGCGACAGAGTGAGATTCTAACTCAAAAAAAAAAAAAAAAAAAAAAATATATATATATATATATATATAACATCAATGCCTCAGAGGTTTATGATATGCCAGGCATTGTGTTCAGTGTTCTTTGAGAAATTGATGTCATTCTCATCCACACAACCACCCTAGGGGTGGGCACTATGGTGGCAACCCCAATTTACAGTGAGGAAATGCAGCTTCAGAGAGGTAAGTAAGCCTGCCTAGAGACACAGTGGACAACCATGGGATTTGAACCCAAACCTGATCTGACTTCAGAGCTGCCATTATTTTTTTCAGTTGAAGTCTCACTCTGTTGTCCAGGCTAGAGTGCAGTGGCATGGTCACAATGATCACAGCTCACCGCAACCTTGACCTCCTAGGCTCAGGTGATCCTCTCACTTCAGCTTCCCAAGTAGCTTGGACTATAGGTGTGCACCACCATGCCTGGCTAATTTTTTTTTAATTTTTTATTTGTAGAAACAAGGTCTCACTGTGTTTCCCAGGGTGGTCTCAAACTCCTGAGCTTAAGCAATCCCCAATCTCAACCTCCCAAAGTGCAGGGATTATAGGCATGAGCCAACACACCTGGCCAGAGAGCTGCCACTTTTTAACCATTCTGCCATGTTGCTCCTTTCCCATTTGATGGCAAGGCCTCTGGAGTGAACAGAAAAAGCAACCCAACCAAACTGAGTCAGAGTTGAGGAAAGACAGGGGGCCAGTATGAAGAAAGTGTCCTGAGGAATGAATAGAAGCTACCCAAGTAGAATGAAGAGAGTGCCCCAACTGGTGAATATAGCCTGTGCAAAGTCCCTGGGGTGAGACAGAGCTTGCTGCACTCAAGGAATTGAAAGAAGGGCTGGCGCGGCTGAGTCACAGAGAACATTCTTGTCCAAAAGAAAGTCCTAGAAGGGAATTCACATGTTGTGACTACATTTCCAGTTTCAGAGGGGCCTTTCTTTATAGCTAAGTTTCTGCCTGCTTACGTGGGTTCTTGGAGAGACTCAAGAGAACCGTTAATAATAATAGGAACAGCAGCATTGTCTAGGCACTGTGCCACATGCCTTATAGGCATCACCTCACTGAATCTTCCCAAAAACTCTCTGAAGCATGTATTTGTATCCCCTTATTTTGTAGATGAGAGAATAGAGCCTCCGAGAGGTTAAGTTGCCCAAGATATTAGGTGGCATGCCAGGATTCAAACCCAGGGCTTCCATAGCGACCCACCAAGCTTGACAGCAATTGTGGACATCTAAGCTATAATAACACTGCTACCCACACAACCGCCACCCTTCCTGTGGGCACACAGGTGGCTGGGTCTAATGGTCAGGGGACAGACAGTGTTGGTGTCTGAGGTCAAGGTTAGCTCTGGCTGCTATACTTGTACCAGGACCTTGGCCCCTGTCCGGGGTTGAATGCTCCCTCCTGCAGGAAGTCCTCCAGCCAGAGCTGGTCCACATGGCCCCAGTGACCACACTCTGAGGCATGGTCTTGGGTAAATTGCATCTGAAGTGACTGGGGTGCAGGACCCGCCTCCCCTCACAGGGCCTGGTGGGGACACTCCCTGGCGGATCCATCCTTGACTGGTCACCTCGTCCAACATGGGAGCCCCCAGGAGCTGAGAGAAGATTCCAGAGCCAGCAACACAGTCCCACCCACCTTCTTCCTCCTGAAACTGGCTCCTGTTCTCAAAATCACTCCCTCCTGGGCTAGGAGATATCCAAACCCCCACGCACATGCCCACTGGAGCCCACAAAATCCAGGTTCAAATCTCAGCTCTGCTCCTTGTCAGCGAGGTAAGCTTGGGAAATCACAGCAATTCCCAGAGCCTCCATTTCCTGATCTATATGTGGGGATGATGACGGAATTGTGGCAATGAGTAAATAAGACCTAGAAAGCACCTAGCTAGTAAATAAGACCTGGAAAGCACCCATGGAAAGCCATCAATAACCATGCACCATTCTGATCCTTTCTCTACGGAATGTGAATTCCATAAGGAAAGAGACCAGGCCTGTCTCACTGGCTACAGTGCCATCTGTGCCTTGCACAGTGCCTGGCACATAGTAGATACTCATGAAATACTTAGCGAGTGGATGGGTGGTGGAAGGACACTTGGGTGCATGGGTGGGTGGATGGAGAGGTGGGTGCTCGGGCTGGGTGCTCTTCCTATATGTGGTGGCAGCCATGCTGGAGTAAGAGCAGACCCCAGGTTCTAGGTGCTCTGCCTTACAGCTGCCCCCACCCTGACCTGTCCTCTCCCCATCCAGGTATTCCAAAGTCACGCATTTGCTGAAGGACCTGGATGAGCTGATGGAAGCCGTCTTGAGGAGGATCCTGGCTCCAGAGCCAAGCCTTGCCAATGCCACCACAGCCTTGAACTTCACCATCTGGAACCACACGCCCCTGGTCCTTATCGACGAGCGGAACCCCCACCACCCAGTGGTCCTCGACCTCTTTAGGGAGAACCACAATGGCTCAGAAAGCAGCAGCCCAGCACCAGAAAGGATCTGTAATGCCCAGGGATGCAAAATGGCCATGAGACTGGTAAGTGGTCCCGGGTACATGTTGAGCGAAGGGCCCTATCAATTAGGCTGATGGGAGTTGCTTTTTGTTAATAACTTGAGTCTTGCTAGGGGAAAGGCAGACTTGAAGTTGAAGGCAGCGTCTATTCTGTACGTTTGCAGAACTTTTATGAAAATGGAAATAGTTGGCACGTTAGTTAAGACTCTTTGGGATGTAAATGGCCCAGCTCACACTAGCTTAAGCAAAACAGAAAATTCATTGGCTCACATAACTAAGGAGTCCAGGAGTGTATTGCATTCGGCTATGGCTGATCCAGGTATTCTAATGTGGTCATCGGGAATCTCTTGACATCTTGGCTCAACTTTTCTCTTGGCAAGCTGTCTCCACATGGAGGGCTCTCTCAGTGCCAGATTTGCAGACCCCTCGTGTAGCAATATCCCCAGAAAAAGAACTCTTCTTTCCCAATAGACCCAGGAAAAGTTTTGGGACTGACTCATCAGGTCACATGCTCACCCCTAAACCAATAACTGTGGGAGAGAAGATGGGCTGTCATAATTGGCCAGTCCTGAGTCATGGGCCCTGGAGCTGGGGGTGATGTCAGCCTCTGTCAGGTTATATGAACTGAGCGAGGGGAAAAGGTAGAAGGAGGAAACAAGTCTTGTTGTCAAAAGACAGGGCCCTCAATATTGGGCATAAATAGTTGTGCAGTACAGGCAGATACCAAGAAATAACTTCCTTGCACCAGGAGGCTGGGGTGCAAGCCTCTTTTAGTCCTTTGCACCTGCAAGTAGGAACAAGGTCCCCAGTCTGTGTCTGAGGATCCCCTGGGAGCTCTGTCACAGCACACATCCTAGGCCCCACTACTGGAGAATCTGAGTGGGCAGGTCTTGGCCTGTAGTCAACCGGCTCCCAGGTGATTCAATGACCAGCCTTGGATAGGAACCCAGGCTGGAGCCTCCTCCCCCAGAGGAGACGCCACCCTCCCTTGCTCACTCAATGGTCATGATTTCTGCAACCCTCCCCCACCTCCACTTCTACGTGGTCACACCTTCCTTAACCTCCCTGGGTCTTGGTCTCTTCATGATGAATTCCCACATGAGGATGGGGTTAATCGTGATATTGACCTCAAAGGGTTTCTATGGAGACAGAGGGTTGCTATGGAGATTGAATGGGATATAGGTGTGCAACCCTGAGAACAGAGCCTGCTGCAAAATGAGGGTTACATGTTGCCATGACCTCCCCAAGAGGAGGCAAGGAGGTCCCCAGGAATGGGCCCAAGGACAGTGCCCCAGGCCAGCCAAGCTAAGGATGCCAAGAGAAGCCTCTCAACTTCCTAGGCCGAAGTTCCAGGGCCAAGTCCTGTGTCTGTGCAGTGACCTGGATGGTGCAGCGGGCTGCCTGTGGCCAGGTGGAAGAGGGCCCTGCACCCTTCAGCAGACTCAGGCTGACAAGGCTCGTGTGCTTCCCAAAGCGGACGGGGAGGCAGCATCTCCTGAGTCTTGAGTCTCTTCACGGTCCACACGGCCTCCAGGAGAGTTGTGTCTGGAGGTCTTGGGAAACCGGTAGGCAAGGAGTCAGAGCAGTGTGTGTGATGTGTGTATGATGGCCACTTGTGTACAGGGTCAGGGCACTGGTGAGACCCTGATACCCTGTAGTTGTAGAGGCGAGAGTGGGTGTCTGTCTCTGCATGCCTCGGTACACAGGAACCTGTGTGTGTTTTTGCTCCTACAGAAAGTATCTGTGGGGAGAGGCAAGTGGCCGTGTATGGGCTCCTTGTGACTGACATGAAGCTGTGTGTGAGTCGGCAGCCACTCAGCATGTGTGTGTGTGAGTGTGAACACGTTTCCCACCTCCCAGGTGTAGCCAGCAGGTTGTCCCAGCAGAGCATGGCCCTTGTCCAGCTGGGGCCCTCGGGCAGGGGCTGGGGCCTTGCCAGCCGTCCCCACCCACAGGAACCCCTCTTGACCTCCGCAGTGCAGCCTCAATGGGACCGAGTGCACCTTCCGGAACTTCACCAGCGCCACCCAGGCAGTGACGGAATGGTACCTCCTGCAGGCCACCAACATCTTCGCACAGGTGCCGCAGCAGAAGCTGGTGGAGATGGGCTACCCCGCCGAGCGCCTCATCCTGGCCTGCCTGTTCGGTGATGAGCCCTGCAGCTACCGGTGAGAGTCTCCCACGTCCCTCCGGCCAGGCCCTTCCTCTGAAAAGTAGCTGAGTGTTATGGTTAGGAGCCCAGCCTGCTGGGATTCTAATGCCACTCAGTCACCTGCCAGCTGTCCACACCAGCTTTCTGTGCCTCTGGGTCTTGGGACAGGTTTCCTGGAGGCAGAGGCAGAGACGGGGAAACACTGTAGGACTCCTGATGCATTAAGAGCATCGCTTTAGGGAAAGTCTGCAAGGCAAGTGGGTAAGGAAGGAGGGAAAAGCTAAGCAAGGATGTGCTCTCAGGAAAAGTCTAGGCTTTGCCTCATTCTCAAAAGGAGCTGGAAAAAAAACTATAGCACATGGCCAGACACAGTGGTTCACACCTGTAATCTCAGCACTTTGGGAGGCCAAGGCAGGAGGATTGCTTGAGTCTAGGAATTTGAGACCAGCCTGGGCAATATAGCTAGACCTGGCCTCTAAAAAAAAAAAAAAAAATTAAAAAAGTATACAGGTATGGAGGCGTGCACCTGTAGTCCTAGCTACTTGAGAGGCTGAGGCAGGAGGATACGTGGGCCCAGGAGGTCAAGGTTGCTGTGAGCTGTGATCATACCACTGCACTCCAACCTGGGGACAAAGTGAGACCTTGACTCAAAATATATATCAACTGTACTATAAAGCCGTCCTCGGGGACTGGCCCCATCAGTTGGTCAGTCAGTCACTGGTTGTGGCCTGCCCCCAAGGGATTGGTTGGGGTCGGTCAAGGTCTCCTAACCTCCAGATTGTTAGCCTCCCTCCCAGCTGGGGGTGTGTGTACCAGCGGATAAAGGGACCTGGGCAGGCTCCTTGGTCTCTACTACCCTCAGTTTTCTCGTCTCTGAAACAGGGACAATAACCGTGACTTCCTCATAGAGTGACCGTGATGAGTAAATGAGCAGACTCACGCAGTCCTTGGAACAAGGCCACGCAAGCGTTGGCCGTAAATAGTCTCTCTCCCAATGACCCATAATGTGGAGTGAGAGACTGGCAGAATCAGGGTGATGTTAGTCCAGGAGTCCGGGCCTTCCTAGAGCCGGCCCACAGATTCCCACTCCCGCAAACTAAACCCTGGGCCTAAGCACCAAGCTTTGTCCTCGTCTCTGGTGGCAGCCTCCCAGGCCTTCTGACCCAGCCTCCAGGTGTGGGGGGTGGGCCGTACCCACCTTGGTCCCGTCCAGGGCTTTGGCCAGCCTTGTTTCTGAGATTTGCTGGTACCCTCCTGGTCTGGGACCTCAACTTCTCACACCTCAAGCTTCTAGAGCCAAGTCTTGCTGCTTTGGGCTCACCCTTGGGGACTGGAGTTACAGCCAGCTTTCTCTCTCCATGCAGGAATCCCTGTTGAGAATCTACTAGCCATGTGCAGTGGTTCATGCTGGTAATCCCAGCACTTTGGGAGGCCAAGACAGGAGGATCGCTTGAGCCCAGGGGTTCGAGGTTGCAGTGAATTATGATTGTACCACTGCAGTGACAGAGCAAGACTCTGTTTCCAAAAAAAAAAAAAAAGAGAGAGAGAGAGAATCTTCAAAAATCGATGGGCCTTCTGTCCTGCAGATTGCATAGGCACACACAGGCAGGCATTTTGCACATAATGCCAAATAATTTGAGGCCCACCACATAAGGCAGAGCAGCACATGGTGGGAATTAGAAAAAAGCGGTCCCTCCTGGTGAAAGAACTGCAGGATGGCCCGCTGGTGGGACATGCCCCTTGGCTAGCTGCGCACAGGCGGTATTTCAACCCCACAGTCCCGGCTGGGGACCTAGTTCAGGGCACACTTGCCCGGCCATACGTGCCACAGGCTAGGGATACCCAGGGGCCAGGGTAAAGTTCACAAGCAAGGGCAGCTCAGATCATCCAGCTGAAAGAGAACAGATGTAACTGCCATTTTGAATACATCTGCTCAGTATACACAGGTCTCATGGTGGGGGTGTGGTCCCGCCTTACTGAGTGGGACCTGGTGTTCAAAGGCCTGTGTTCAGCACACATCACAGCCCCTCACACTGCACTGGAAGCTCCACGGGTTGCTCCAGGGCTAGAAGACACTGGACTGGGCCAGGCCAACTGGGGATGGTCAACCTGTTGCCAATATGGCGCCCTCCAAAGAGCTGGGGTCATATGGGTTGGAGGTGAGAGACGAGTGGTCCTGCAAAGGGAAACTGAGGAGCTGTTGACAGATAAAGGAAGATGGCTGGCTGGTGGGCAGGCAAAACCCCGGTCCTGGCCACATGGCTTCTGTTTTGTGGCTGTGTCTGGGAGTTCGTTGAGTGTAGGAGTCAAGGCTTGGTGTCTGGGGCGAGACCACCTGGGATCTCATCCTGACTCTGTCTTACAAGCTGTGAGATCTCGAAAAATTTCTTAACCTTGCTGTGGCTCAGTTATCCTACTCTATAAAATAGGGGCATGACAGTACCTGCCCTGCAGCATTATTTTAAGCATTAAATGAGTTAATATGTATGAAGGGCTGACAATTGTACTGGGCTCAATAAGTAATAGTTATAACTATTATTAAGTCCCCATCTGACAAGGAATTCAAATTCAGTAATTATGCCAACATTTATTGGCCCCTTCTTAGGCACCAGGCCCGTACAAAATTATTATTATTATTATTTGAGTTGGGTCTTACCCTGTGGCCCCTGTGGCCCAGGCTGGAGGAGTGCAGTGGCACAATCATGGCTTACTGCTGCCTGAAATTGCTGGGCTCAGGTAATTCCTCAGCCTCCTGATTAGCTCAGGACTACAGGTGTGTGCCACCATTCCCAGCTAATTTTTTAATTTTTTTGCTGTGTTGTCCAGGCTGATCTTGAGCTTCTGGTCTCAGGTGCTTCTCCTGCCTCAGCCTCTCAAAATGCTGGGATTACAGGTGTGAGCCACCACACCTGGCCTTTTTATTTTCCAACAGAGACAGGGTCTTGCTATTTTGCTCAGGCTGGTCTTGAACTCCTGTGCTCAAGCAGTCCTCCTGGGACTACAGGCATGGTCCACCATGCCTGGCTAATTTTTCTACTTTTTTTTCTTTTATGAATTGAGGTCTCACTCTGTTACTCAGGCTGGAGTGCAGTGGCATGCTCATGGCCACCACAGCCTCAACCTGCTTGAGCTCTGGCAATTCTTCCGCCTAAGCCTTCCAAGTAGCTGAAACTACAGGTGCACACCACTGCGCTTGGCTAAATTTTTTATTTATCATAGAGATGAGGTCTCACCAAGTTGCCCAGGCTGGTCTTGAACCCCTGGGCTCAGGCATTCCTCTTGCCTCAGCCTTCCAGAGTGCT
Source organism: Carlito syrichta (assembly GCF_000164805.1). NCBI lineage: Eukaryota > Metazoa > Chordata > Mammalia > Primates > Tarsiidae > Carlito > Carlito syrichta. The sequence goes on along the minus strand of NW_007248545.1, from coordinate 182,583 downwards.
GGGTTTACAGGAATGGGCCACCATGCCCAGCCTTGAGCATTTACTATGTTATGAGGGGACAGGATGGAATCTGTGAGCGAGGAAGCAGGAACCACAATGTGTGGAGCCCAACACCGGGGAGGGTAGAGAAGGCACGTTCCTGCAACTGTGGGAGTGACTCAGGAAGGCGTGTGACCAGTTAACCGTGGGAGTGAGGGAGGGAGACAGACATGTTGCCTGATATTTCTGTGCCAACATGCCTGGGTGCCGCCTTTCACTTGGACCTGCTGAGGCAAGAGAAATAGACTTGGGAGGAAACACAATCACCATTTCTGATGAGGTAATAGAGTGACATGGGCTAAGCCTGGCCCAGACTGCCGGTTCTGCCTCTCACGGGCTGTGTGAGATGTTGCTTAACCTCTCTGGGCCTGTTTCTTCATCTGTAAAATCTAATAGTTCCAGCTACTTGGAAAGCTGAGGCGGAAGGATCACCACAGCCCAGCAGGTCAAGATTGCAGTGGCTGTGAGTGTGCCACTGCACCCCAGCCTGGATGACAGAGTGAGATTCTGACTGAAAAAAAAATAGAATGCTTTATGGTTCTATAGTTTGGGGTATATGTGATCATTGAATGCATTCATATAATCTGCAAAGATCAAATCAGTATATTTGGGATATCTACCACCTTAAATATTTGTCTTTTCTATATGCTGGAATCATTTGAATTTTTCTAGTTATAAAAATAGACTTTTTATTGTGGAATAATTTAAGGTTTACAGAAAAGTAAAGAGAGTGCCCTCGGACCCCTCGGCCAGTATCCCCTGTTGTTTTTTTGTTTTTGTTTTTGTTTTTGAGTTGGAGTCTTACTCTGTCGCCCAGACTGGAGTGCAGTGGCCGCTCCCGGCCACCTCAGCCTCCACCTGCTGGGCTCCGGCGATCCTTCCGCCTCAGCCTTCAAAGTAGCCGGAATTACAGGCATGTGCTACCACGCCCGGCTGATTTTTTGATTTATTGTAGAGATGAGGTCTCGCTGCCCAGGCGGGTCTCAAACCCGCGGGCTCAGGCAATCCACTCACCTCAGCCTCCCAAAGGCGCCGGAACCCCTGTTGTTAACATCTTGCATCACGGTGGTGATTTGTTAAAAGGAAGAAACCAGCGTTAGCTTATTACTATGAAGTAAATGAAACACTATTCAGATTTATCCATTTTTCCCAGCGACCATTTCCTGTTCCAGGAATCCCTCCAGAAGACCACATTGCATTTAGCTTCCTTGTTTTGGATGACCTTGACAGTTTGGGAGTACAGGCTGGGTGTTTCATGAAAAGGCCTAGAGTCAGGCACAGCGGCTCATGCCTATAATCCCAACACTTTGGGAGGCTGAGGCGGGAGGATTGCTTGAGCCCAGGAGTTCAAGACCAGCCTGGGCTACATAGTGAGACCTTGCCCCCCCAAAAAAACCAGAAAAGTAGCCGGATGTGGTGTCACATGCCTGTAGTCCCAGTTACTCAGGAGGCTGAGGCAGAAGAATCACCTGAGCCCCAGAGGTTGAGGCTGTGGTGGCCGTGATTGTCCCACTGCACTCCAGCTTGGGCAACCAAGTGAAACCCTGACTCAAAAAAAAAAAAAGTCCTCAGTTTGGGTTTTTCTCAACTGGGGTCATCTGGGGTTATGGATTTAGGGGTGGTATACACAGGAAACCCTCCGCATATCATTTCGGGGTATGTGGCGTTCCCCTTCCTCCCTCAGTTCGTGTTGGGTGTGTGGCCTCCTCCTCGTAAAGTGACTGCCTTCGCTTCCCATGCTGTTACTTCGGAAGTGAGTCACTAAGTCCAGCCTACACCCCGGGGAGAGGGAGAGGGCTAGGGGAGAGAGGTGTTAGCCTTCGGCCTCCTGGAGATAGGCATCTACAGATCATTATTCGGAATTCTTCTGTAAGGAAGACTTGTCTCTTCTCCACTTACTTGTTTGTTTAGTCATTCATTTCTGCAGAATGGACTCCGGTGCCCTTAGTTGCAATCCCCATACCACGTGTTTATTCTGTTGCTCAAACTTTTCCCAGTTTGGCCACTGGAAGCCCTTTCAGTTAGTCCCTGTGTCCCTTTGACAGGTGCCATCCGTTTATTTCTTCATGTATTTTTTTGAGTTGGAGTCTCACTTTAACACCCAGGCTGGAGTACAGTGGCATACTCGCCACCACCCTAGCGTCCATCTGCCAGGCTCCAGCAATCCTTCCGCCTCAGCCTTCCAAGTAGCTGGAATTACAAGCACGTCCTACCACGCCTGGCTAATTTATTATTGTTGTTATTTATTGTAGAGATGAGGTCTCACCAAGTTGCCCAGGCTGGTCTTGAACCCACGGACTCAGGCAATCCACTCTCCTCGGCCTCCCAAAGTGCTGAGATTACAGGCTGAGCCACCAAACCCAGCCTATTCATGTATTTTTTTGAACACTTCTTTGCTTTCTGGCACTACAAGATGTCCCAGTCCAGAGTCAGCCATTTCTTCAAAGAGCCCTGTTTTATTTATTTTATTTTTTGTTTAAATAAAGAATGATATTTAGAAACCAAGATCTGGGCATATATACACATTACCATTGTTGTTGTTGTTTCAGGAATTGACCAACTAGTTTCTGCCCTGGGAAGCCTTCCCCGACCCCCTACTACACAGTCCTGTGGTTGTTATACTGCTTCCTGCTAGGATGCTCTGTTTCCCGGTCTTTTCTGGAGGCTTGCCGGTCTCTGCATGCTTGGTCCCTGTCCCCAGAGAGGTTTCGGTAGGGAAACTTCTGGATCTGGAGCCAGAGGCGGCCAGGCGCTGGAAGTAGCCTCTCTGGGTAGAGAAGATTACCGACAAGCATACTTAAGGAGACCAGGAGCGCAGCCCTGGCAGCACCCTGAGCAACCAGCCTTCTGCTCCTGGGCCGCATCTGTCGAGACAGTTTCTTGGGAACACTGTGTCCCTGTGCCCTGGGGCAAGGCCTCTGCCTCCACAGCAGTGCCTGGCTTTAGCTGGTTTGTCCCGCTCTGTTCTTTCCGTGGCCACGGCCCTGATCCCGCACAGTTTATAGACTCTGCAGCGCCGCCCGGAGCTATTTCTTCCCTCCGGGCCTTTGCCTGGGCCTGGCCCCCTCCCGGTATGCCGTTTCTGCTCCCCGCCCTCCTGACCTGGCAGTCTCATACTCAGTCCCAAACTCTCAGCTCCAGTCTCACCTCCTCCTCCAAGAAACCTTCCCTGACCCTCTCCCCACCCCCATGGGGTATGAGATGTCATTCCTGCATGCTTATCTCCACTGATGCCCTTATCATATATTACAGTTTATTCAGCCAATATTGACTGACTGTACTGCGTGCCAGACTCTGGAGACAGAGTGGTGAATAGTAGCAGTGAAGAGTTTTCAAGTGTTGCAGTATGCGAGGCATCTCACCCTCGCCTCTGTCCTGTAGGGTGGGTGCTGTTATTAGCCCAGTGGGAAAGTGAGGCACAGAGAGGCCAAGTAACCATCCCCAAGCTCACCAGATAGAAAGCAGCAGAACTGGAATTCAAATCAGGCGGGCTGCTTCCGTGGCCTGTGCCCTGCTTCTCTGAATTAAGGAGGGTGGGGCGGAGAAAGGCGTTAACCTCCCCTTCCCAAGAGACAGGGTCCTGTGCCCTCACTAGGCTCAACTTCTAAGCAGGAGGCAGGTGGTTAGCAAGACATTAAAACAAGATGTTTTTAGATTCTGAAAAAGGAAAAAAACTAGTGGAAATGATATAGAGTGACCGGATAGGGAAATCTATTACTTACTGTTAGTAATAGTTCAAGTCACTTTGGGAGGCTGAGGCAGGAGGATCACTTGAGGCCAGGAATTTGAGACTAGCCTGGACAACACAGCAAGACTCCTTCTCTACTTAAAAAAAAAAAGTGATAGTTAATGTACTATTGACTGACAGTTAAAGTCTATCACTTTACCAGGGGGTTCAGGGAAATCCTCAGAGCAGATAAAATCTGAAGGAGGGGAGAAACCTGTTGTTTGGAGAAATGATTAGAGATGGCACGAGGGACAGCAGGTACAAAACCTTTGAGTCTGGAAACATCGAGAGTGTCACAGGAGACTCTCGATGTTTCCAGTGTCACAGGAGACTCTCTCTGAGCAGCAAGGAGGCTTCAGAGGGGTCTAAGGAGGGCCAGGACATGGTCCAACTCACACATTTAAACAACCCCCCTGATGGCTGTGCCAGAGGAAGGTTGCACAGAATGGCAGCGGAGGCGTGAGATACTGGTGGCTTGGGCCAAAGTGAGACCCCCAGGGATGGAGACAGGTGGCCAGACTAGAGTCATATTTGAGGAGGAGAGAACTGACAGGACTCCGCCCTGGGTCCTCTGCCATGCTGGAAGCTGTGGAGGGCAACCCTGTCCTGTTCCCCTTCGTGTCCCTAGCCCAGCACCCACCTCAGTCAATGTTTGCTGAGTGAAGACACGTGGTTTCTTCCTGCTTCTCCTCTCACTGTGGAGGAAACCAAGGCTCTGAGGTTGAGTATGTGGCTCAGATCTGTCAACAGTGGTAGAACCAGGTCGGCTTTCACAGCCAACTCACTCTGCAAGTTCAGGGTCTGAGGCGGGGGATACACCCTTATCTGAAAAGGGGGACAGAACACCTGACCTCATGGAGTTATTCTGAGGATGAAATGAGATGATGTATTCAGAAATATTCAGCCTGGGCCTGGCCCATGTAAGTTGCTCAGTAAATGTCTGTTGTGGAATATAAGGTTTAAAAGACAATACTTCATGTCAGTTGACAGTTTTTGTTTTGTTTTGTTTTTGCATCTTTTACTGCACTTATACTCCCATTCCCTCCTGGTGTATGTTTGTTTGTTTGTTTGTTTGTTTTGAGATGGGTTCTCCCTGTGTTGCCCAAGCTGGTCTCGAACTCCTAGACTCCAGCAATCCTACTGCCTCGGCCTCCTGAGAAGCTGAGACTAATGGCACACACCACCATGCCCAGCTAATTTTTTGTTTTTTGTAGAGTCAAGTTCTCACTATGTTGCCCAGGCTGGTCTCAAACTCCTGGCCTCAAGAAATCCTCCTGCGTTAGCCTCCCAAAACACTGGTATGACAGGCGTGAACCACTGTGCCCAGCAAAGTTGTTTTTTTTTTTTTTTTAAATCTATAGATTGCCTCCTTTTCTCTATCTCACAATATATTTGTTCAAGAAGCTAGGTTATTTTTTCTGTCACGTTCCCCAGTCTAATTTTGCTGGCTGACTTTCTGTGGTGTCTGCTAACATGTTCCTCTGTCTCCAGTATTTCCTAATGGTAGTCAGACAGTCTCCATTCCATTCAGGTCTGATTTTGGGGGCAAGGCCCCTCCCTCCATGGCTTGTGCACTTCCATCAGGAGAAGGCCACCACGGATGCTCATTGCACAAAGCCCTGAATTTCTCGGGGTTACTCATGATAGTCTCTGTGTGCCATTCCTCTTCAGTTATCAGCTAGATCAAACCAGACCTCTTTTAACAGCTACCCTGCTTGAAAATGAAATAAAGCAGATGGAGGGAGCCATTGATAAAGAGATGTAAAGGCTCACCAGCCAATTATGTGTTCAAATTATTTGAATTTCCATTTAAACAAGTTGTAAAAGCAAAATTGGTATTTATGAGAAAACTGGAAATCTGAACTGAATATTTGATAATATTGGAGGAAGGAATTTTGTGAACTATTTTAAGCATGATCCCAGTATTGTTTTTGAGTTCTTACTTTTATTTTTGAGTTGTGGGTCTCACTCTCTCACCCAGGCTGGAGTGCAGTGGCATGATCATGGCTCACGGTAGCCTCAACCTCCTGGGCTCAGGCAATCCTTCTTCCTTCACATGCCGAGTAGCTGTGACTTCAGGCATACACCACCATACCCAGCTCCTTTTTTTTTTTTTTTTTTGTACATTTTTTTTTTGTAGAGAAATGGTCTTGCTATATTGCCCAGGTTGGTCTCAAACTCCTGGTCTCAAGCAGTCCTCCCACCGCAGCCTCTCAAAGTACAGAGAGTATAGTCATAAGCCACCATTTCCAGCCTCTTCTATTGGGTTTAGGACCTGGTTATCCAGGATGATTTCATCTCAAGATCCATAGTCATCGGCAAAGACTCTCTTTTTTCCAGATAAGGTTATGTTCACAGGTTCCTCGAGTGAGGATGTGGATATATCTTTTGGGGGGTGTATGTGAGACAGATGAGAAAGTCTAAGAAAGTTCTTTTTCATAACTCATGGCTAAACAGAAAGCCTGAGCTCTGACTCCAGAGCGACTCCTTCCCCCCGCCATCTTCCCCGCTGCTTTCTCGGGCAGATGGACAGAGGACAGAATGGCTGTTACTCACCTCTCCCTGAGCCCCTCTGAGTAGTAATGAAGGGCCAACAACAGACAGTCAGAGGAGGCATCGCCCTGCCCTCCAGCTGATGGTGTTTCTTTTAGGAACTTCACCTCCATCTTCGACCCTCATTATGGCAACTGCTACATCTTCAACTGGGGCATGACCGAGAAGGCGCTCCCTTCTGCCAACCCCGGAACTGAATTTGGTGAGTCTTGGTTCATCCTGGAGCCAGCGCCATGTGGGGCTGAAAGACCATCAGCTGTTAGCTGAGTGGGACTGAGGGTTAGACTGAAACCAGCACAAAGAGGAATGGCCATTATTGAGGCTCTACCAATTGCCAGGGAGGCCAGGCCAGGTGCATTCTCTGCCCGGTGCTCAGAATCCCTGGGGTAGTGATTGATGCTTCCATTTCACTGATCAGCAAACAGCTGATTTAGAAAGAGCACAGCTTAGTGGTCAAGAGCTCAAGCCCTTGGGCCTTGGTTAATCCTAGATCCCCTATGTACTCGTTAGGTGATCCTGAGCTCAAGCCTTACCTTCCCAAAGCCTTGGTTTCCCCGCTGAGAAAAAGTATCCAGTAACAAAGCATCGCATAGCAGTGAGTGTAGCATATAGTAAATACCTCATGAATTATTATGACACGATGTGAATAAACGGCTTCACATGCCCAGGAAGCAGTAAATACTCAATATCTACTGTGAGTCAAAGGTTCACTCAGGCTGGAGTGCAGTGGCACGATCATGGCTCACCTCAGCCTCCACCTCCCGGGATCAGACAATCCTCCTGCCTCAGCCTCCTGAGTGTCTGGTACTACAAGTGCATGCCACCATATCCTGCTAATTTTTGTATTTTTTTTGTAGAGACAAGGTTTCACTATGTTGCCCAGGCTGGTCTCGAACTCCTGGGCTCAAGTGATGCTCCCCCCTCAAATTACAGGAGTGAGCCACCACACCCAGACTTCCACACATTCTTATAAGTGGGAGTTAAATCATGTGTCATGTGGACATAGAGTGTGGCATGGTAGACATTGGAGACGCAGAAGGGTGGGAGGGGAAAGTGGGAGGGATGAGAAATTACCTCGTGAGCACAACTGCACACTCTCCAGGTGATGGGTTCACTAAAAGCCCAGACTTCACCACTGTGCAATATATCTGTGTAGCAAAACTGTATTTGGACCCCTTATATGCTTTTTTGTTTGAGCTGGAGTCTCACTCTGTCGCCCAGGCTGGAGTGCAGTGGTATGGATCACGGACACCCCAGCATTGACCTGCTGTGCTCTGGCGATCCTTCCACCTCAGCCTTCCAAGTAGCCAGGACTATAGGCACGGACTACCACGCCTGGCTAATTTTCAACTTATGGTAGAGATGAGGTCTTGCCAAGTTGCCCAGGTTGGTCTCGAACCCTCACGCTCAGGCAATCCACTCACCTCGGCCTCCCAAAGTGCTGAGATTACAGGCTGAGCCACTGAGACTGGCCTATACACTTTTTTTAAAAAAGAAAAAACTATCCATGGCACTTATTCTTAGCCTCTCTGCCATACAGTTGAAGAGGAAATCACAGAGAGAGCATGAAGGAGTTAATAGAAGTGATGGATGACAGATGGCCTTCCTTCGAGGCTGATGTGTTGGCCTGTTCCCTCGAGCAAGGCTAGTAGGCTCAGCCTGGCTGTGACGGTAGGGCTTGGGAGCCAGGCACAGGTGGGAGTGGACCCTTACTCCACCTCTCATGGCCTGACCTCTGCAGCCACCAAGAGGCAGCTTGTCACTCAGTGGCCATCAGGGCCACCAGTCAAGAGAGGGTCATGTGTGCCCTTCACCCAGCCCCTGTGCTTCTGAGAATACTGTCACAGAGAAGCCAGTCGACAGTCAAGGGCCAACTGCCCTGGTCAGAATCCCAGCACAGACAAGTCCTTTCACCTCTCTGTGCCTCAGTTTTCTCATCTGTAAAATGGGGATGATAATAGCACCTACCTGGTGTGGCTCTGTGAGCGTCCAATGAGAGAGTGGATTATGAAGCACTTAGCACAGCACTCAGCAGGTAGCAAGCACTCACTCACTCTTGTTGTCCTAACCAGAGGGACTCAACTCTAGTACCCACATAGCTCAGGAATTTGGTGCATACATGCTCAGGTCCAGTCCCTGCCTCAAGAAGGGCACAATCGAGTGGGGGAGGAAGACAATAAAAGAATCGCACACGTGAGGCACGTACTCGGAAGAAAGTTCCAGGGCTAGGAATGCGTAAAACCAAGACCCTGAGACCTGGTCTAGGTAGTCAGAGAAGGCTTCTGGAGGAAGTGACACTTGGCTGAGATCTGAAGGAAGAGCAGGAGTTTCTAGGGAAAGGGTGAAGGTGGAGACGGCATTTCAGAGTGAGGGAACAGCATCCCAGAGTGAGGGAACAGCATTTGCCAAGGCACAGCAGCAGGAAGGAACATGGAAACTGAGAGGGATTGAATGGATAGAAGGAGAGTGCCTGTGGTGTGGTGGTGCTGTGCCTCCTAGATTTGCCTGCCCAGCAGAACAGAGATCATTGGCGGGGAGGCCAGAGGAGCCAAGTGAGGGGGCTACACTGGAGGCTGCGTCAGAGATGATGGGGGCTTTGGAGATGGCAAGCTGTATTTGGGGCCTGGGTTTTGGCAAAGCAGAGCCAGCTTCCTGGGCAGATCCTGGAAGTCCCCTGAGCTGAAGGGGGCTTAGACAAGGAGGGAAGAGGGGCGGGTTTCCCTTCAGCCTCAGAGGGTAGGTTCAGGCAGCCCTCACCCCACTTTCCCTGCAGGCCTGAAGTTGATCCTGGACATAGGCCAGGGAGACTATGTCCCCTTCCTCGCATCCACGGCCGGGGTCCGGCTGATGCTTCATGAGCAGAGGTCGTATCCCTTCATCCGAGACGAGGGCATCTACGCCATGTCGGGGACAGAGACCTCCATCGGGGTGCTAGTGGTACGGCTGGAGCCCAGGGGCAGCCCAGGGGCTCTGAGGCCACCTGTCCAGGGCCACCCCACCCCGG
>NW_007248545.1:168514-172994 GCF_000164805.1 Carlito syrichta | reverse complement strand
GGCCCTCTGGCGCCCCCTCTGGCGCCTGCTGGGACCTCCAGCTCTCCATCCCCAGTTCCCGCGTGGCTGATGTGGGAGGAAGAGCAAGAGGGGGCTGGGAGGGGGTGGCCGGGGCGCCTCCAGCAACCCCTCTGAACACAGGACAAGCTGCAGCGCATGGGCGAGCCCTACAGCCCGTGCACCGTGAACGGCTCCGACGTCCCCATCCAAAACTTCTACAGCGACTACAACACGACCTATTCCATCCAGGTGGGAAGACGGTGCAGGCCCTGTGGCCGTGGGGCCTCTGGCCACCCCTACAGGGCCCTGGCGAGGCTGGCTCTACTGACTTTTGGAGGTGGCCATGGGGCACCCTGAGGACTGTGGAACCAGTACCATCCCTGGCTTCTCACCAGGGCCCAGGGCTGGCCACCTCTTGTCCCCAAGAGCACAGGTGTGCCCTGGGAGCCACCCAGGATTATAGGGCTCTCATTCAGGGGTCTTCCAAGAGGAAAACAAAGTTTAGGTCACACTAGGGAGTCCCACATTATCATCTGATCCCTTCAACCCCCACCACGAGGCAGTAGTATATTAATAAGAGCAGCATATACTGATATACTAATAATAACAGGTGAATGTGCTAGGCAGGCACTGTTGGAAGTTATTTATATTATTAAATCATTTAGTCCTCATAACAACCCTAAGATGCAGATACTATTACATTTCCATTTTAAGAATGAAGACACTGGGATCTACAGAGCCTAGTCTAAACACCTCATCAATTTACCTGAGAAGTCCCTCTTTATATCTGCCTTCAATCCTACTTGCTGTAGCTGGGGCCTTTGTGTGTGTATATAATTGTCTTTCTTTTTTTTAAAAAGAGATGGGGTCTCCTTATGTTGCCCAGGCTGGTCTTAGACTCCCAGTCTCAAGTAATCCTCCCACCTCAGCCTCCCAAAAGGCTGGCGTTACAGGCATGAGCCACCACTCCTGGCTAGGGTGTCCCTCTTGTTCTGATCTCCAGGATCAGCCTAGACCTGTCCCCAGACCCAGTCTCACTGGAGAGGGCAGAGTGAATCCTTTGCAAAGATGGCAAAAGTGACCTCTCGCTGACACTTCCTCTCTCAGACGAATCTTCTTGGCAGATAAGGAAACTGAGGCATAACAAGGGGATAGTCCAGTGCCTGCCTCCCTGTCCGGAAGCCCCAAGCTTGGCAGGGTTTTCCCTTTTGCCTTAGTCACAATAGATTGTCCCTCCTGGTGCCTGCCTGCCTACTGCCTGGTTGATTTGGCCACCTCCCATCTGAAGGGGCTTCTATCTGCCATGAGAAACTCTGGGGATCTTCAGAGCCACTGGAGGGATAGACAGACACACTGGGCACCACAGGGAGATGGGAACCATGGAGAAGGAGGCCTCAGCCCCAAAGACCTCCTTCCGGGGAAGCTGCTACTCTTGCTTCTTCCAGGACAGTAGCCACGCAGGCCGGAAACCTCAGCAAAGAGCCAGACACTAGCCAGGAGCTCTGACTACTTTCAGGCAGGAGCAGGCCTGGGCCACCCCAGCCCTGGTCACAGAACCTGGGGAGGGCTCCTGCTTTCCAGATGAGACAGCAAGGTCTGCCAGTGTGATGGCACGCACCTGTAGTCCCAAGCTACTTAGGAGGCTGCAGCAGGAGAATACTTGAATCCTGGAGTTTGAGACCAGCCTGGGCAACATTGCAAGACCCCCGTCACTACAAAAATTTTTTTAAATTAGCCAGGTGCAGTGGCTCATGCCTGTAGTCACAGCTACTTAGGAGGCTGAAGCAGGAGGATCACTTGGACCCAGTTCAAGGCTATAGTGAGCTATGATTGCCTGAACCACAGAGTGAGACTCTATCTTTTTTTTCTTTTTTTTTTTTTATTTGGGGTCTCTGTCTCCTAGGCTGGAGTGCAGTGGCACACTCACAGCCACTGCAGCCTCCACCTGCCGGGTTCAAGCGATCCTTCCACCTCAGCCTTCCAAGTAGCTGGAACCACAGGCGTGCGTCACCACACCCAGCTTTTTTAAAAAAATGTACTGTAGAGATGAGGTCTCACCAAGTTGCCCAGGCTGATCTTGAGCCCCTGGGCTCAGGCAGTCCTCTCGCCTCTGCCTCCCAGAGTGCTGGGATTACAGGCGTGAGCCACCGTGCCCGGCTACCCTGCCTCTTAAAAAATAAAAAAGAATATAAGACAGAGCTTCTCCTCTGACCCCACTGCCTCCCTCAGCCCCAATTCTGGCTCCTCCTGGCCATGCCATCTAATTGGCCAGCCAGCCCCCATTTCCTGCCCTCGGGAGCCCACAGACCCCACGAGGGAAATAGAAGGGCAGGACTTGTTAGCCTGAGAAGGAGCCTGCAGGAGGAGCAGGAGAGGAGGACTCAGGGATGCTGGTGTGGAGAGCTGGGGCTGAGTGGAGAGAGGCAGAGGAGCCAGCAAGGGAGGCTGGAGCAAGGAGTGCAGGGTCGTCAGGTCTCAGGAAACTGGACGGGCAAAGAAACAGGAGTAACAGAGACTCCATCCATCAGTGCTTCCTGAGCATTGACACCACACTGAATCCTCCTGACCTCAGGAGACTGGTGTGATGATCATTTTTTCCCCCATGAGTAAGCTGAAGCTCAGAGGTTAAGGACTGGCCCCGGGACACACAGTTGGTCTCTGAGTGGACTGAAACCTAGTCAGAATGACCTGAAAGTCCCAGCACTTTGGGAAGCAGAGGCGAGAGGACTGCCTGAACCCAGGGGCTCAAGATCAGCCTGGGCAACTTGGGGGCCAAGTGAGTGGGGACTCACCACACCCTGCCCCCAGGGGCTACCTAAGTCTCCTCTTCTTTCTCCCCTCACCCCCAGGGGATGCTCTGTCATCAGCCGTGTGTCAGGATAATCAGAGACCATCCTTCCTGCCTTCCCAGGGTGTCTCCCTGTAGAAGGAGGGGGCGCAGAGCAAGCTTGCCTGTCCTGCTGGCTGCCCCTCTGGGTCCAGAGATGTCAGGAACACAGGAGGGTGCTGGCATCCTCTGGGCTTTATTATCTGGGGCAAGCCACCATGTCCCATGCTCACCCATGCGGGCCCCAGCTCAGAACAATGAGACTCAGGCTGCTGGGGTCTGGCGTGAGCCCTTCTATGGGGTCCGGGGACCTGCTGCAAGCCACATCCTGACTGCAGGGTTTATCCAGGCATCTCATCATGGCTTCTCCACCCGGGGCCACCTCTCTCTTGGCCTGGGCGTCACCTGTCTGGGCTCCTTCCCACAGTGCTGGGGTGGGAGCATCTCCAGCTGTGCCTGTGTCCATGCCCCATCCCCAGGCCTGTCTTCGCTCCTGCTTCCAAGACCACATGATCCGCAACTGCAGCTGCGGCCACTACCTGTACCCATTGCCCCACGGGGAGAAATACTGCAACACCCGGGACTTCCCAGACTGGGGTGAGCGGAGGCCCGGGGCGCCAGTGCCCAACTCTGGAGCCAGGGGAAGGGGCGGAGCTCAGCACCCTCCACAGGGCCCAGGGATGTAGGGCGGCTCCCGCACAGTCCACCATGCCCCCTGCAAATCCCCCCCTGGGCCTTCTTTGTGCAAGAACTGGCCCCTCTCTCCTCCTTGGTTCTGTGGCACACAGGCTGGAAACATGCAGGTCGGGAGTGGATTTGTCCCCATGGACCTTGTCTGTATGCTGTTGGCCAGAGTGTATGTGCATATGCTCGTGTTTTCTTTCTTTTTCTTCCTTCCTTGCTTCCTTTCTGTTTGTGTCAGGGTCTCACTCTGTCACCCAGGCTAGAGTGCAGTGGCACAATCACAGCTCACCACAGCCTTGACCTCCTAGGCTCAGGTGATCCTCTAGCCTCAGCCTCTCAAGTAGCTGGGTCTACAGGCATGTGCCACTATGCCCAGCTGATTTTTTTATTTTTATTTTTATATTTTTTATAGAGATGAGGCCTTGCTATGTTGCCCAAGCTGATCTTGAACACCTGGGTTCAAGCAATCCTTCCACCTTGGCTCCCAAAGACACTCATGTCTTTGAATGCACAGGAGAAGGAGCATCTCTGTGCTTGAGTCTAATGTCCAAGAGCCCTCTGGGACTGCAGTGCATTGCTGGAGGTTTATGCACAGGCATAAATTGCTTCCAGGCTCTGTGTTTGTACACTCTGCTTTTGTACACACACACACATGCACAAGGTTGTGTGTCCATCCTCAGCATGTATCCACATCTGTGGGGCTCACCAGATCTCTCTACAGGGAACTGGATGGGAGGGAGGGTAAGGAAGCCACCATCATGACAGTGGCCTGCCGGTGGCCTGAAAGAAACCCGAAGTCACAGGAGAGGAAGGGCCCCCTCTGGGCTCATACCCCGCTGGAGCCCAGGTCTGGGAGCCCTGGTGTGGTGGAGTCCAAACACTGATGAATGCTGTCAGCAGTAGACTGACCTCTTACATCCCTGTGATGGACATACAAAAAGGAAAAGCTGTACTCCTGCCAGTCACCCT